>NC_133787.1:1619231-1678149 GCF_003597395.2 Chelonoidis abingdonii | reverse complement strand
AGCAGGGTGACGGCAGGCGAGGAGGAGGATGGCGGGTGACAGCAGGTGGCAGGGTGATGGCGGTCGAGGAGGGTGATGGCGGGTGGCAGGGTGACAGCAGTCGAGGACGTTAACGGCAGGCGAGGAGAAGGATGGCAGGTGACAGCAGGTGAGGAGGGTGACGGCAGGCAAGGAGGAGGATGGCAGGTGGCAGGGTGATGGCGGTTGGGGAGGCTGACAGCGGGCGAGGAAGAGGATGGTGGGTGACAGCAGGTGAGGAGGGCGACGGCAGGTGGCAGAGTGACGGCAGTCAAGGAGGGTGATGGTGAGTGAGGAGGAGGATGGCAGCAGGTGAGGAAGGTGATGGCAGACGAGGATGACGACGGGCGGCAGGGTGACAGCAGGTGAGGACATTAATGGCAGCTGAGGAGAAGGATGGCGGGTGACAAGTGAGGAGGGTGATGGCAGGCAAGGAGGATGGTGGCGGATGGCAGGGTGACGGCAGGCGAGGAGGGTGACGGTGAGCGAGGAGGAGAATGGTAGGTGGCAGCAGGTGAGGAGGGTGATGACGGACGAGGAGAAGGATGTCTGGTGACAGCGGGTGAGGAGGGTGATGGCAGGTGGCAGGGTTACGGTGGGCGAGGAAGGTGACGGCAGGCGAGGAGGAAGATGGTGGGTGACAGCAGGTGGCAGGGTGATGGCGGTCAGGGAGGGTGACGGTGGTTGGCAGGGTGACGGCGGTCGAGGACGTTAATGGCAGGCAAGGAGAAGGATGGCAGGTGACAACAGATGAGGTGGGTGAGGAGGAGGATGGTGGGTGGAAGGGTGACAGCGGGTGAGAAGGGTGATGGCAGGTGAGGAGGAGGATGGCGGGTGGCAGGGTGACAGCGAGTGAGAAGGGTGACAGCAGGTGAGAAGGGTGATGGCAGGTGGAAGGGTGACGGCAGGTGAGGAGAAGGATGTCTGGTGATGGCGGGTGAGGAGGGTGACGGCTGTCTAGGAGGGTGACGGCGGGCAGCAGGGTGGTCACGGGTTGCTCTCTCCTGCAGCGTCACCCCAAGGAGAAAGCTGAGGCTGTCCCCAGACACCCTGACTCCGAGCCCCACTGGCTCCCAGCCGCCGGCTTCCGCGGGAACGCCCACAGGTCAGCACCAGCCCCTCTGTACCGCCCTCGCGTCCTGGCCAGCGCCCCACTGACCCGCTCTTTCTGTCCCAGGTGGTGCCCTGGAGCCCTGGCTCAGCCCCCAGGCCTGCAGCAACAGCAGCTAGGGCAGGTACCTGAGGGGGTGGGAGCAGGGAACAGGCAGGCCGGGGGGCAGAGCAGAGGCCCTGCTGTGTCTGTACCAGGGGAGGGTTATTATGGGTCACCTTCAGCAACCAGTGCCTGGGGCTAAGACCCCTTTGGAGGAGTGGCCAGGGGGTTGCTCTCCCCACAGGGCTCCCAGCCCCTGCTGCCCATGGGTTCCCCTGCAGTACGTGCCAGGTCGCTTGCACCCCCAGCACCTGCTGCTCAGGAGCTGCCCGGCCTCTGCCACCCCGGGGGGGGCTGCTCCACTGCCTTGCGGTGCCACCGCTCCCCCCACACAACTCAGCCTGCGCCAGGCTGGCTCTTCCCTGCCCTGCTGCCGGCACCGACCAGCCTCTGCTGCCAAACCCATCCACGCTCCCCCCATGCCCACGGATCCTCTGCACCCAGCCCACCCCCACTACATTTATTTCAGAAGCATTTGGCGTAGAGCAGTGTAATTCTACCACTGCAATTTCCTGTCCCAACTCCTCTGGGCCACAGGTGTTGGAGCTGCATCTTGATGTAAAGAGAGACAGTTACTTCCAAAACTATCAGGAATAGCATCCGAAACTGGGACCTGGATTGGGGAACTCTCTGCCACCCCTTCTCTGCCCTGTGTGCCTGCTCCCCTCCAGGAGTCAGTTACACAGTCTTCTGAAATCACTGAGTCACAGGCTGAGTGCACAGATGCTGGACCAGGGCATAACTGGACACTGCAAGACGGGGTTACTAGGGTTGTGTCTGGGGACAGAGATATTGCTAATCAGGGCCGGCTTTAGGAAGTGAGGGCCCCAATTTGAACATTTTCGGCAGACCCGGCGGGATACTTAAAAAAAAAGCCTTCATTTCTCCCGTGCATTTTAACTTTCCATAACTATATAAATAACAAAATTATATATATGTACATTGTGTCATATATTATAAATATCAAGTTGGTTAAGAGAACTTTATTGTACACCTCACCTAATGTTTTAAAAACTATCTTCCTTGATTTTGTTCAGCAACATGTTTCAGTATATTACCTAAACAAGCTGCCATTACTCGCATTCAATTGACATGATTGGCAAACTGTTTTATTAGGTCTTCTGCATTTTTATTGCAGATATGTTATTAATTAAACTTGGAGAAGCTCTCTCTCTGAGGCTATAGTTACCGGAATAGTCAGGAAGATGAATTCTATAAATAAATTGGGAATGCTGTTGATCAGTTATTATGCAAGAAATTAAAGCATTTAGGGAAGCATTTAGGGTTTCTTTCTACAATCAGACGGAAGAATTGGCTTTAAAGATTCCAGTTCTTCACAAAGCATGTAGTCATTTATGTCAACTGATTTCACAGTTGAAACTTGTTCGTTTTCCTGCACTAGTTTCACATCTGTCAATGCAAGTTTCAGATCGGCAGCAGATTTTCATATAGCGTCCTTGGCAAGAATTTTTGAATTTGCATAAAAATCCAAATAAACTCGCATGCTTTTGTAACTGTTCAGACCTTGGTTAAAGTGACTGTAAAGCTTGTCTAAGACTTGACTGAAGCATTGCACTCTGTAAGCTTCTTTTGGATCAGAAAAGGCTCGTCTGCAGACTCATACTCAAACTGTTGCTTTCGCTTGCACAAGCTTTTTGTCTGGAATATTAGAGTCACATCTAGATCTTTGGCAAGTTCATTGGCACCAGTTAACAATTCTTGAAAATCCTTCCCTCTGTACGTTTTTAACTAGTTACAAAGCTTTTCAAATGAAGAAATTGCTGCAGAAATATCCATTGTATCAAGCTGTAGCTCTTTGCTCACAAAATTCACTTGAAAAAGTAAATCATGCCAGAAAACTAGCGAAACTAAAAACTTTTTCTTCATTTGAATAGCCAGCGATTCAGCTTCACCTTTTGCTTGAGCATGATCAATTATTTCTGCTGCCTCTACGAGTGCATCATAAAACTCCCCTCCTTGATACTGCAAAGCTTTGACGCTTTGCATTCTACATTCCCATCGTGTTTCACAAAGAGGCTTTACAGAAAGGCCAGTAACATGTTTTCTAAAAATAGTCCATCTTTTAGTAGATGCAGAAAAAAGGACGCAAATATGCTGCAAGGCTCTAAAGAAACTCATCGCATCTGGACATGTTTTGGCCATGTCTCCCAAAATGAGATTATAGTTGTGACATGCACATGGTGTAAAAAAATCTCTTGGATTTGTTTTCAAAAGTTATGCTTGTACACCTGATATGTTTCCCTTCATATTTGCGCTGTTGTCATAGCCATGCCCATGGATATTTGCAACGTCCAATCCCAGCTCTTCGAGTTCACTTAAAAGGATATTGTACAAATATTCACCTGTGTTGCTTTCTACTACTATGAACTTAATGAAATGTTCATATATTCCTGCCGGAATATTTGATGATACACCATCAGCCACATACCTAATTGTTAATGACATTTGTTCTTGGTGACTAATGTCAGAAGTGCAGTCGAGTATAATAGCATAGGGGTGTGCCAGGGGTTGGCTGGAGACAGGGCAGGGGGTGCAGGGCTGGTGCGGCCAGGGGGTGCGACGCAGGGCTAGAGGCAGGGCAAGGGGTGCAGGGGTGGCTGGCGAGGGGAGCTGGTTGCGGGCAGGGCAGGGCTTTTTAAAGGACTGGGGCAGCGGAGGCAGCTGGAGCCCCAGCCCTTTAAATAGCCCCTGGAGCCCCCCACTACCCTAGGCTCTGGGGGCTATTTAAAGGGGCCAGGGCTCCCCTGCTTCTACTACCCCGCCCCTTTAAATAGCCACGGGAGTCCTGAGGCTTGGGCACAGGGCTCGATTCAGGGGAATGGGTTTAATCGGCCTAAAGCTGTCCCTGTGGCTAGTGTCATTCGGCTGCACGATAGAAGGAGCAGCTTACATGACAGATGCTGTGCATGAACAGCCCAGGAGTGGGGGTTCTCACAGTAGAGCAGGGTAAGGCTGGCTCCCAGAGTCCAGGTTTGGAGTGACTTAGCAGGTCACCAGTCCAGATAACATCAGAGGGGAATGTCACAACAGCCCGGTCAGCTGTGCTGATCAGAGTCACCAGGGTTCCTTTTCGACCAGGTGTTTCGGTCAAAAACTGGATGCCTAGCAACCCTACACCTACAGCCTCATGGGGGAGACTTGCACAAAGACTCAAACACAATGGGCCAGGAGGGCAGGGGGGGGGGGCAGCAGGGGCTGGCTGTGGAACTGGTGTGGGCAGGGGCCAGGAGACTGCTGGGTCTGGACCTAATGTGACGTCCTCCGACTACTGAGTTCACACCCTGATTTATCTCAAAAGGCATGAGACCAAGTGTGCCTCAGGCAGAGGACCAAGTCACAATGCAAAAAGAACAACCAGCAAACCTGGATGGCGGGTCGGATGACTTGAGAAAACCCTGCAATACACTACCCAGCCACAAGGTGGGGGCACTGGCTGGTGAATCACTGTCAGACTACACACACAAAAACCACCTTAAAAGAACACAGCTTACAGAGTTAGAAAACACTGGAATTAAGGTTGCCTGTAACACCTTAACTCAGCCCCTTTGTGCACATGCATTCTGATGTGATCTCTAATTACACAATTGTGCTATTTATCCAGAGGATCCCTGCCTTGTTCAGCACATAGATGGACTGTGTTCACTGAATGAGCAGCTGTTCAATATTATATTTCCTTCTCATTGTTCAATATGTGGCCCCGTGCCTTGTTTACTGCTGACTATTCAAATCCTGATGGCCTTTTCTGTGGGATTCATCAGCACCATGTCTGATTCACAGGTATTAACCAATTTATTTTCAAAACACAAAGATGAAGGGGTGGTATTATCCCCATTTTACTGACGGGGAACCATGACACAAAAAAGATTTAAGGTCAAAAGTAATTGCTAATTTTGGCAAATATGCAAATTAGATACAATTAACTTAGGTTTAAACAGAGACTGGGAATGGTTGGGTTATTACACTAATTGAATCTATTTCCCTATGTTAAGTTCTCCTCACACCTTCTATGGGTCATCTCGATTATCACTTCAAAGGTTTTTTTTCCTCCTGCTGACAATAGCTCATCGATTGATTGGACTCTTCCAGTTGGTATCCACACTTCTGCCTTCTTCATGTCTCTGTGTGTATAAATTCTCCTGTCTGTGTGTTCTTCTGTGCAGCGATGAAGTGGCTGTAGCCCATGAAAGCTGATGCTGTAAATAATTTGTTTAGTCTCTAGGTGCCAAGTGCTCCTGGTTTTTTTTGCTAATTTTAGGTTTCCAATTGGGCACCTGTGACTTAAGTCTGGTTCTCAGCCAGGGGGTGCACCAACTCATGGAGATTATTTTCCCGCTTTTACAACTGGCTACGTAAAAAGCACTAGCAAAGTCAGTACCGACTAAATTTCATACAATTGCTTGTTTCACTAAGGGCAAGTTACAATTTTATATTCCAATGTTTATTTTATGGGCTTGTCAAATGATTCAAAAAATAATCACACGATTAACCAGACTTCTTATAGAATACCATTTATTTAAATATTTGTAATGTTTACATTTTCAATATATTAATTTCAGTTACTACACAGAATACAGAGTGGACAGTGCTCACTTATATTTATTACAAATTATGCACTGTAAAAACAAAGCAAGTGTTTTTCAATTCACCCATACAAGTGCCTGTGGTGCAATCTCTTTATCATGAAAGTTGACTGACAAATATAGAATTATGTCCAAAATAACTGGAATTCAAAAATAAACAATGGAAAACTTAGAGGCCTACAAGTCCCTCAGTTGAGTGCAAATTATCTAACAAAAAATCATACATTTGTAAGTTGCATTTTATGATAAAGAGATTGCAATTCAGTACTTGTATGAGGTGACTGAAAGATACTATTTCTTCTTTCATTTTTACAGTGCAAATATTGTAATAGAATAATATAAAGTGAGCACTGTCCACTTTGTTTCTGTGATGTAATTTAATCAATATATTTTGAATATAGAAAAGATCCAAAAATGTTTAATAAATTTCAGTTGGTTTCTGTTCATGCAATTAAAACTGCGAGTCATCGTGATTAATTTTTTTTGTTAATGCGATTGATGTCCTATTTTATTTATGGGAACAGGAGAAAGTCGCAATTTGTCAGTAGTTGTGTGCTGTTGACACTTTTTTGTATTTTATGTCCAAATTTGTAAGCAAGTAGTGTTTAAGTGAGGTGAATTGGGTCATAAGACCTCGAAAGGGGTACAGTAGCTGGAGGTTGAGAGCCACTGACCTAAGTTTTCAGGTACACAGCATTACATAGTGTATATCCACACTATGGGATTATTCTGATTTTACAAAACCGGTATTTGAACGATTGATATAAAGTCGAGTGCATGCAGCACATTAATCAGCAGCGTGCCTCCAGGTACCGAGGCTAGTGTCGTTTCCGGAGCGTTGCACTGTAGGTTGCTATCCATAGTTCCTGCCGTCTCCCGCCCATATGGAATTCTGGGTTGAGATCACAAATGCATGATGGGGCAAAATCATTGTCGCGGCGTGATTCTGGGTAAAGGTCGCCTTCTCGGGAAAGCAAAGTAGCAATCATTTCGCGCCTTTTCCCTGGATTGCCCTGGCAGTGCTATTAGCATGGCAACCCATGGAGCCCGTTTAGCCTTTGTCACTGTCACCGTATGTGACTGGATGCTGCTGACAGACGGCGGTACTGCAGTGCTACTCAGCAGCATCACTGCCTTCACAAGTTAGCAGAGACAGTTACCAGTCCAACTGTACTGCCTGCTGCTGTCATGGGTGCTCCTGGCTGCCCTCGGTGAGGTCGGTCGGGGCGCATAGCAAAAATGGGAATGACTCCCCAGGTCATTCTCTTTAGTTTTGTCTAATGGGAATCAGTCCTGTCTCGAATATCGGCAGCCTACTAAAGAACCAGAGAGGGAAACGGCCGCTCCGGGTCAGAGCCCCAGACATCCCGCATAAATGTGAGCTGTATGCCATTCTAGGTGCCTCTGCAACAACCCCAGCGTTGCTTCCCTCCTCCCCCACCCTCGTGGGCTACCGTGCAGTGTGTGATGCCCCCATTTGTGTGATGAAGTAATAAGATGCAGGAATAGAACCCTGACTTTTTAGCAGAAAAATGGGGGGAGGCAGCCTCCAGCTGCTATGATAGTCCAGGCAGGACTGAATCTCCATTAGACAAGCTTAAGAAGGGGCATGACTGGGAGTCATTCCCATTTTTGCCCAGGTGCCCCCAGCCAACCTCACCAAGTCAGCCAGCGCACTCCGGGATTGATGATGACGGATACCAGTCATATTGCACCATCTGCCATCTGGGGAGGGGAAAGGGGCTGTGTCTGTGTAGCGCTGCAGCACGCATCTGCCAGCAATTCCAGTTGCATACAGTGACATTGTAAAAAGGGAGCAACGATTTTTTTCCTTTCTTGCCGGGTGGTGCGGGGTGACGATATATTCCTGAACCACCTGCACATGTTTTTGACCTTTGGGCTTGGAGCTCAGCCAAGAATGCAAATGATTTTTGGAGTGTGTGGGAATTGTGGGACGCTAGAGTCCTCAGTCCCCCCTCCTTCCCTCCCTCGTAGCGTCCATTTGATTCTTTGCTTTCCGTAGCTTGTCTCACTTCTTAATTTCACGAGCACTGTGTTGAGTCCATGTTGTGGCCTCTATCATACCTTGGAGTTTTTTCAATGTTTTGCTTTCGTTTATAGGAATGGAGTTCTGAATAGAACAGATTCATCTCCCCTAACAGAGATCAGATCAGTATCTCCCGTACGGTCCAATGCTGGAGCTCTTTTTGATTCTGGGACTGCATGGTCACTGTGCTGATCAGCGCTCCACCTGCGGCAAACAGGAATAAATTCAAAAGTTTGCAGGACTTTTCCTGTCTACCTGGCCAGTGCATCCGAGTTCAGATTGTGTCAAGAGCTGGTACACTGGTGCACTGTGGGATAGCTCCTAGAGGCCAATACCGTCAAATTGCGGCCATACTAACCCTAATCTGACATGGCAATACCGATTTCAGCGCTACTCCCCTTGTCAGGGAGGATTACAGATACCGGTATTAAGAGCCCTTTATATCGATATAAAGGGCTTCGTTGTGTAGACGGGTGCAGGGTTAATTCGGTTTAACGCTGCTAAATTTGATATAAACTTGTAGTGTAGACCAGGCCATAGTGTAACCCACACACCTGCAGGGTGTGGTGTTCTGTCCCATCTAGTGACACTGAGACCACTCAGAGAGAGAGAGAAAATGAGTCTGCTCTACAGCCTTAGCTACCAGCCAGTTGGCTTTTAGCTCATGCACTAAGCTCCAGAGGTCTGTCGGCGTTACAATAGCACTTTATATGACTAGAGCACAGCTCCCACTGACTTCAGTTGCAACTGTGAGTACTCAGCACTTCTGCAAATCAGACTCCAGGGTCTCAAATCAGGCACTCAGAACTGAGGTGCATACAAGTAGTGACCATCTGTGAAAAATTTGGTATAACTCCTCCCAATCAGCTTTCCTCTCTGATTTAAACTCCTGGTTCTCTCTCTCCCTTTCCTCACACATCTCCCACCCTCATCCTTGGTGACTTCAAGGTGATGACCCATCTGACCCTTAGCTGGACATTTCCTCACCCTCATATCTTCATTTGACCTGCAGCCCAGGTTCAACTCTCCCACTCACCGAAAAGGCAATTTGCTTTACTTCGTCTTCACTATATACTGCTCTCTCTCTAGCCTCTCTTTTGCTGGTTCTCCCTCTGTGACCATCAGCTGGTCTCTTTCAGCATTGCCCATCATCTCTCACCCTCTCATCCGGCCTTTCTGTGATTTCCAATCCATCAGCATTGGTGACTTCTCTCAGCCCTCTCCTTCATGCCCCCTCTTCCACTCGCATGCTTGTTGATTCTCTCTATGCTTTGGCTTCACTCTCCTCTACTCTTGACTCTTTCACCCCTCTCTACTATTGCAAGTTCTGCCCTGCCAACCCCAGCACTGACTCACCCCCAGCCTCCACCTCCTCCATGCCAGCATTCACACAGCAGAGCGTGTCTGGTAAAAATCCTCCCCGACACCCCTGCCTGAACCAAAGCCAATTAGAAGAAAGACTTACAAAAAGCAATGAAAAGGCCATGGGGGACACACCTAAACCCCTCCAGACAAGGGTGACAGGATTAAGGAAACTCCCTCATTTGCATTGGAGATGGGACAGGGAGGCATCTCCATTACCATACAGAATGGAGAAGAGAGATTCCAATGCTAGAACTGCACTGAACTCTGAGACCAGAAAAGCTAGGGAAGCACTGCATGATGGGGAATCTCTGCTCCAGATGTTAATGAACCCATGCCTGAACACACCCAGCTCAGTAGATATCAGACCAATTCTAGTAAAATTCTTTATTGATATCCAAAATACTGAAACTGCCTAACTGCATTGTGAGCTCCCTCAAAGGAACACCGCCCATAGCCAGGAATGAGCAGTTCCTATTGTCTAGCCCGAACAAAACAACTTTGGTGTACTCCCTTGAGCCATCAGTTTACCCATAAACAAATCTAGTGTTCTCCCTTGAACGATTGTTCTCTCCCTACAAAACCCCCTACCCATGCTCAGGTAAGTGTTCTGATGCCTGGATCCAAAACCTACATCAGTTCCACTGGGACGTCATCTTCTCCTGACTGATGATGCTGGGGGCTCTGCCTGTCTCCAGCACTCCGGACCCTCAGCTACCACCCTCACCTGGGACCCCCGATCGATTCAAGCTTCGTGGAGCGGTGAGAACCCAGACCTCTCTCTCTCTCTCGGTGTAGCCTTCTGACTCTGACTTGTGTGATCAGTTACAGTTTTCTAAACCTGACTTTTATCATCACATTTAAGTTAGATTGAATATTGTAACTGTTTTGTTTTGCTCCCCCTGTGGTTATTACTTGGCAATAAATAACTTTCATGGTTAAGCTGGTTGCATCTCTCTCTCTCTCTCCCCCCTTCGTGAGTGTTTTTTGGCTTCCTCATTCACTCTGCAGCAACGTTTCTTGTACCTAAGCTAAAGATCCCTGCAGTGCCCAAAAATCCTGTGGGGTTTGCTCATCAAGTGGGTTACTACCAGAACAATTGTAACATGTAAGTGGGGACAGGGACATGCTGAACCTGGGACAAATGAGAGTGGTAGCTTGGATGTGCTGCTCGACCCAGTCTGCTGAGTCCAGGGGCAGACAAGGGTGTCAGATTGAAAGTGCTTCTCGACCCAGCCTGCTCAGGCGTACTCTATTCTGGTGTGGTGCCCATGGCATACGAGGGTGACAGCTTCGAGGTGCAGCTCGACCCAACCTACTGAATCCAGGGACATCTAAGGGGTCAGCTTGGGAGTGTTGATTAACCCAGTCCTCTCAGATGTGCTCTGTTAATGTGTGTATTCGTCTGATTCTGGGGCTGGAAGAACCCAGCCCTGGGGAACTTAGGTCCTGCAGGATAACTCCATTGGGAGGGGACTTGCAGAAGCGAGAAGTAACCTCCGTATGAGAACACAAGTGACACAAGCAATACATTGATGGACTTACAGAACACCCCCATCCCCAGAAGAGTAACCCTAATAAATTTAACAAGCAAATCAACAAGAACTCCCAGCCACATTTTCTCCACCTTTGACTCACTCCTCACCCCTCCCCTCCTCCTGATTGCTCTTTTCTCTGGTCACAGGAATGGACTGTCATAGTTCAGGGCAACTGCACCTGTATTCCCCACTCCAGGCTCCACAGCAAAGAAATCATTTGGAGTCCATGGGTATGTCTACACTGCAATTAGACACCCATGGTTGGCCTGTGCCAGCTGACTTGGGCTAAGGGGTTGTTTAATCGCAGTATAGACGGTCAGGCTTAGGCCAGAGACCAGGATCTAAAACCCTGTGAGGTCAGAGGATTCCAGAGCTCAGGTTGCAGCCAGAGCCCTGTGAGCACGTCAGCTTGCACGAACCAGCCCCGGGTGTCTCATTGGAGCATAGACATACCTTACGCTACCCACTGGGACAGATACCTTGGATCTGGCTTTACCTACCACACTACAGTCCGGCTGGCATAGTTCCTCCAACTCAAGCTGATGTCAAGCCTGGTCCTGCTGGAGACTTCTCTGCCCCACGCTGATTTTGACAATCCTCTTCTTCTCGCTTGTGCTGGCTCTGTTGCTCCTGGTCTGCTATCTCCAGCTGTATCCTTCACTTGGTTTGCCTGTGGATCTGTTCACAATCACAGCTGCAGTGATGCATTCAGGTGAGACAGAACGTGGTTGCTGCTTGTGTCAGCCTCTTCTCTGTTTCTTTCTAGAATCTAGGGAGTTGCTTCCAAGATTTTCCTAATCTGCTGGACTCTGCCAGTGGACTGGAAGTTCCCTGAAAATCTGGACCATTATTCCTCTTCTAGTGATTAGAATACAGCAAATCTACTAGCTGTGTCTTTGTCCAGCCCTCAGAGTTGAGCTGCCTTTCTTTGCATAGCTCTGCTAGCCACTTTTTCATGAGTTGATCATAATTCACTTTCTCCCTCATCTCTTTTCATCATTCCTTTCCCAAAAAGACTTTCTCTGTGCTTTTCCCTTCTACACTACTTGCTTGCACTGTTGATGGCACTTACGCAATTAACACTGTTATAGATCCAACCATATGTGTCACAGTTCAGGGCAACTGCACCTCTATTTTCCCACACACACATCCCTGTGGTCCAGCAAGGGCCCCCACTGTCAGGCTTCCAGCTCTCCAGCCATTACCTCTCTTGGGCAGACTCACGTATCTCCTTCCCGACCAGGGTATTTCCAGGATGCACAGTTCTCTCCCTACCCTGTATTCCCCAGCAAGTCAGACCACCTAAGCAGGCCACCTTTGCCCTCTCAAGGGCTATAAAGAATGTAATGGGCACAGTTGAACTGTCACACAGCTCTTTCTAAGCAAGTACATTTATTCTTAAGGTAAAAACATAGGAGAATATTTATTAAGAACAAGCTTACTAGAGATCACCCCCCAACTACAATAAAGGCTCAGGCAGGTGAACAGTCCTTCAAAAACCCACCCAGGGTTCATAGCACCTTTTTCTCAGAACAAGAACCCCCAGGAATGTGAATTATTCCTTTATACAGTTTTGGCGTCTTTGATCTTGTTCTAAACCTGTTCGCATCTAATAAGCAGCACACACATTTAAGCTTAAGTGCTTGTTTTTAAGCACAGGGAGAACAGGAGAAATCTTTCAGCATCACCCAAACAACAAAGAGAAAGTTCTTCAGCTGGGGCCCAAAAGTCCTTGCTGAGTGGGTGAAGACACATGCAGTGAAGAACCAGTCAGGCTGAAGAGATTTTGCACTGCACTAACTGTCCTTCTGGGTTCTCTCCCCTGCCTCTTTCTGCTCCCTGGGGAGGATGACAGCATGCACTCACTCTGGACACTTTGCTGCTTTAACTAGGCTGCAAAACCACCTCTAGCAGGGGTGTAGTTTTATTAGTATAAAAGTGCTTACTGTTATTTCTGCTTTTCGTGCAAGGAAGCAAAATGAGCTAGAACAGAGGTTCTCATAACAAATTTTTCCCGTGACAGCACTGACACTTTTTCCTAAAACACTTTAACAACTTTAGGAAAAATAAATATGCACACATAGACATCCAAATCATTGTAATTTAGTTAGGTAGGTTTATTTATTTTTTGCATGCCCAGTAATAATGTTGTGAAAAGTGATATTTGCATGTTTGCTAATATAACTTTTCACAGCAAGCCCCAGGACAAATTAAGCCCTAGATGGAGGGATTGGAGGGGAAATCAGTGGGGCCCAAGAGGGGCTAGATGCAGGCCCAGGGGCAATGGGAGGGGGATATGGAGATAGGGCTGGGGGAGGTAGCAGGGACCAGGAGCGATGGGAGTGGGTATGAGATCTGCGACCAGAGCTGGGGGTCAGTGCTTGCAGCCAGAACCCGGGGCAGGTGCTGTACAGCCAGAACCAGGGGCAGGAGTTTCACAGTGGCTCAGTGCCGGCATCTGCTGCTACTTGGCCAAGGCTGGGGATTGGCATCCAGGGCCAGCACCCACTGAAGCCCAGGTCAGCACCCTGCAGCCACACCTGGGGGGCAGGCACCTGGGACCAGCATCAGGGGCAGGTGCCTGCTGGAGCCCGGGTTCAATGTCCACTGCCACACGGCTGGTGCTAGGGGTTGGCAGCCAGGGCCAGGGATCCACAGCTGAGGCTGGTGCCCACCGCTGGGGATTGGCACCCAGGACCAGCACCCACTGGAGCCCAGGGTGGCACCAGATGCTGCACAGCCGGTGCTAGCGGTTTGTGTCCAGGGCTAGTGCCTGGGATCAGAATGCGTGGCCAGAGCCAGGGATTGGGGTCTGCTGCTGCACAGCAGTCTGTTGGAGCCTGAAGCCCCATGGGCCTGGCCGCAGGCTGGGGTTGCATGGCCGGAGCTGGGGGGCAGCACCTGAAACATTGCAGCTGGAGCTGGGGGGCTGGTGCCTGAAGCCCCATAGCTGGAGCCCTTCTCTGTGCAACCAGGCTCCCTAAGTCCCGCCACCCGAGCCCGCTGCCCAACCACCCCAGAGTGGAAGCCTGAGCCCCACTGGGTCCCCCCCACCCCCTGTAGGTCAAGGACTCACCTTGTTCCTTCAGCACTGGGCCCCACCTGCCTCCAGAGGCAGTGCAGGGTGGCACATGCAGGAGCAAGAGGAAGGGAGAGTGGCCGATACTCCCCCCCCACTGACCCCAATCACCACCCAGCTCTGTGACCGCATTTGAGAAACACTGAGCTAGACCAGTAAAACCGCACCTGCACTAGGGCTCTTTCCAGTGTTGGTTAAAAAAATAATCAACCCCCTGACAGACATAACCCTGCTGCTAAAACAAGACCAGACTATGGCTCAGTCCTCAAGCCTCAGACACCAAACTGGGACAGGTAGGGGCAGTGGACTGCAGGGTTTCCTCCATCATGCCTGGAACGGCCAGGCCGGCAGGGTTCCCACCCCAGCTGCCTTCTACGTGGTGTGGACCCAAGCCAGCTGGCAGTGGCTTGCCCCAGAGTTCCTGTGCTAAGAATCCAGCTTTGGACAGGACACTCAGACAGGAAGAGGAAGGAGAGGATTCCCTGCAGCTCACACCTCGTGTTCCCCTTTTCCCCTGAGGGAGCAAGATTCAGGTCTGGATCAGGAGAACCTAGTGGGCCTCCCTGCTCTCCCCATGAAGGGGCCAGGGGCTGATCCTCTGCTCATTTAAAAGCTCCCCATATGAGTTTTTCCTCCACAGCTTCCCACTTCTTCTCCTTCCCCCTTTAGAATCTGCCCCCCACATGGAGTAGAAACATGATCTAGTTCAGTCTCTGCTTCTCTTGCCTAATTCAGACAAGTGCTGATATTGTGGAAACACCCCATGGTGATTTCCTGCTTGCTACCAGAGAAAGAACCTGCAGTGTAAAGTATATAGTAACATTACTCCAGTCAAGGATTTTGCAGACAGTTGGGGTTCCTAATGGCTGAGGCCACACAGTCTGTCTCACAGTGCCTGGCTTCTAAGGAGCTATTTATGACAGAGGTGGCAGGTTTGAAGGAATTGATTTTAAATGATTCTCTCTAAGGTCTCGTCTACACTGGGGGGCGGGGATATTGATCTAAGATACGTAACTTCAGCTACAAGAATAGCGTAGCTGAAGTTGACATATCTTAGATCAATTTAGATTGACTTACTTCGTATCCTTGCAGTGCGGGATTGACAGCTGCCGCTCCTGCTTCTTGCCCTGGTGGAGTTCCGGAGTCGACGAGGAGCACGTTCGGGGATCGATGTATCAGTCCCCAATAGATCGATCTGCAGGTAGTGTAGACATACCCTAAGGTAGCAGTCCCTGAGTAGGCACTCATTACTCATTTAATCCTTACGCATGCAGATAAAGCCATTAATTTAAATGAGGACACAGGATCAGCCCCTAGTAATTCAGTGTTCACTGCTTATTTATGTTAGTGTACTTTCTTTTAGTAAATCATGTTAGTATTTGGGATTTCAGATTTGATGGTCAGAATTCTGCCCTTGGATGGGAACTAGGAATAATAATAGGGCTCAGATTTTTCTGGATGTGATAGCTGATGGATTTCTTCACCAAGTAGCTGAAGAACCAACAAGAGGGGATGCCATTTTAGATTTGGTTTTGGAGAGTAGTGAGGACCTCATAGAATAAATGGTATAGGGACCAACCTTGGTTTGAGTGATCATGAGCTAATTCAGTTAAAACTAGATAGAGGATAAACAAAAATAGATCTGGACTAGGGTTTTTGACTTCACAATGGGCTAACTTTAAAAAAATTAAGGAAATTAGTTAGGGAAGTGGATTGGCTGAAGAACTTGTGATCTAAAGGCTGAGGAGGTCCTGGAATTACTTCAATCAAAGTTGCAGAAACTATCAGAAGCCTGACCCCAAGTAAAGGGGAAAATCATAGCAGGAGTTGTAGAACCAAGCTGGATTGAGCACGCATCTCAGACAGGTGATTAAGAAAAGCAAAAAGCCTATAAGGATTGGAAGGATGGGAGGGATTACAAGGAAGTTACTTATTGAGGTCAAAACATGTAGGGATAAAGTGAGAAAGGTCAAAAGCCATGTAGAGTTGGACCTTGCAAAAGGGATTAAAACCAATAGTAAAAGGTTCTGTAGCCAATAAATAAGCAAGAACAAAGAAAGAAGAAGTGGGACCGCTAACACTGAGGATGGAATGAGGTTAAGGATACTCCAGGCATGGCCCAAATATCTAAATAATAAATACTGTTGCCTGAGTCTTTAAATGAGGAGCTAGGGATTAATGGAAGGATGACAATGGGAATGAGGCTATGGTAGATATTAACCATATCCGGGTAACGAAGCCAAACTCGAACGGCTCAATGGACCGAAATCGAAGGGCCCAGATAATCTTCATCCAAGAATATTAAAGGAACTGGTCACATGAAATTGCAAGCCATTAGCCAAGAATTTTGGAATGAATCAGTAAACTCCATGGGTTTTACCGTACGACTGGAGAATTGCTAAATAGTTCCTATTTTTAAGAAAGGGAAAAAGTGATCCGAGTAACTATAGACCGTTAGTATGACATCTGTAGTAATGTAAGGTTTTGGAAAAAAATTAGACCGAAAGAGAAAGAAGTTAAGGCAACTGATGTCAAATGGATAACTGGACAAAAAAATACTAACATGGTTTTACAAAAGATAGATGTGCAACCAATCTGATCTCCTTCTTTGAGAAGGTTAACAGATTTTTTCTAAGACAAAGGAAAGCAGTGGATCTAATTTACCTCGATTTCAGTAAGGAATTTGATACGTTCCACATGGGGAATTAAATTGGAACAGAATGGGGATCAATATGAAAATTGAAAGGTGGATAAGGAACGGTAAAGGGGAGACTACAATGGATCAACTGAAAAAGGTGAACTGTCAGGCTGGAAGAGGTTACTAGTGATGTTTCCTCAGGGGGATTGGTTTTGGGACCAATCTTAATTTAATCTTTTATGACTGACCTTGGCAACAAAAGCGGAATTGCTAATCAAGTTTGCGGTATGACACCAAGCTGGGAGGTATTGCTAACACAGAGAAGGACACGGGATATCGTACAGGAAGATCTGGATGCCTTGTAAAGTGGAGTAATAGTAATACGATAATTTATGGAAAAGTGCAAGGTCATGAATTTAGGGATTAAACAACAAGAATTTTGATAATAACTGGGGACACGTCATTGGAAGTAACAGAGGAAGGAGAAGGACTTGGAGCATTGTGATCAAAGGATGACTATAGCTGCCAATGTGATATGGCTGTTAAAAAGCTAATTGCAGTTTTAGGATGCTAGAGGAGAGTAATTTTCCGGTAAAGATAAGGAGGTGTTAGTAACATTATACATGGCATTGGTGAGACCTCATCTGAGTGGTAGACTCTGTGCAGTTCTGGTCTCCCATGTTTAAGAAGGAATGAATTCAAACTGCACCAGGTCACAAGAGACAGGCTACTCGGATGATCCAAGGAATGGAAAACCTGTCTTATGAAAGGAAGACCTCAAAAGAAGCTTGGCTTGTTCAGCTTAACCAAAAGAAGGCTGAGGGGGGATATGATGGCTCTTTATAAATATATCAGAGGGATAAATATCAGGGAGGGAGAGGAATTATTTAAGCTTAGTACCAATGTGGACACAGGAACAAATGGATATAAATTAGACACTAGGAAGTTTAGACCTGAAATTAGACGAAGGTTTCTAACCATTAGGAGTGAAGTTCTGGAACAGCCTTCCAAGGAGAGTAGTGGGGACAAAAGACATGGCTGGCTTAAAGACTAAGCTTGATAAGTTTATGGAGGGGATAGCCTAATTTTAGCAATTATGATGGGATAGCCTAATTTTGGCAATTAATTGATCTTTGATTATTAGCAGGTAAATATGCCCAGTGGTCTGTGTTGGGATGTTAAATGAGGTGGATACTGGATTATTACAAAGAATTCTGGGTGTCTGGCTAGTGAGTCTTGCCCACATGCTCAGGGTTTAGCTGATTGCCATATTTGGGGTAGGGAAGGAATTTTCCTCAAGGTAAGATTGGCAGAGGTCCTGGAGGTTTTTCACCTTCCTCTGCAGCATGGAGCACGGGTCACTTGCTGGACGATTCTTTGCACTTTGAAGTCTTTAAACCACAATTTGAGGACTTCAATAACTCAGACATAGGTTAGGGATTTGTTACAGGAGTGGGTAGGTGAGATTCTGTGGCCTGCACTGTGCAGATCAGACTAGATGACCATAATGGTCCCTTCAGACCTTAAATCTATGAGTCTATGAGAACTACACAAGTGCAGAATTTGGCCTTTGGGGAACAGACTAGTTTCAGAAGAACTAACTTGCCTTGCTCCTACCTGTGCTTCATCTGTTCTATGGACAGATAGCTTTAGGTTCCAGGTCTGTCAATTCCAATCCTATCACAACCTTGGCTTCAACACTTCAAGAAAGCCAGAAGAGCACAGTATTAAGTAGGACGTTTTTTGGTTTAGAACGTATTTTAAAATAGCCATTTAAAAATGCTCAAATTTGTTAAGTTACCATGACTACAGTTAAGTGTCTGACTCTCAAGAGGGTAGACAGGATCCTCATGGATGTTTTTGAAGCATCAAGAGAAAAGAAATGGGGCTAAAACAGAAAAATATCCAGAGATTCTGCTGGAGAACTAGAAGACAGTTGTCTGTGGAGCGAGCGTCAGTACTCCCAGGTTGTATACATAGCGTATAGCACACATGCAGCATGAACAACCAGTCTCCTGCATTCTCATTTGGTTCCCTGGAATACAATAGACCAATTGGTCTGGGAACTTGGCTTCCCTAATTAGTGAACTGACTGCCAGTTCAAACCTACTGGGACTCTTGTGTCATAGGAGAACATGGACAGCCTGAGATGCCTTGAGTTGACAAGCAACACTTTTCCGACCTACCAGTTTTAACAAACCTGCTTCCACCCCTTGTTTACAGCCTGGATCTGTATAAATTAACTGTTTAGCCACAAAAAGTTACATATTCTGGTTTACCAAGAACATTGGTTCCATTGAGATATACTGCAGTTGGTGAGGTTCGCACTAGCATAACCTCTCCAAATCAAACAGCTTAAGTGTGTGCTCATAGCATGTGACTTCCCATGGCCCCTCAATGCACAATTCAATCCTCACTTATGGCATTCGGAGCTGTAGCAATTTTTGGATACCAGCAGGGGGTGGAGCGTTCGGGACTGATGTGCACAGCCCACTCTTTAGCTAAGTGAGGAGTTGATTGGTATGGTGTGGTATAGCATGGTATGTAAAGCACAGATGGCGGAGATGGAATAGGGGAAGCAAACAGGCAGGCAGTTGATCTGGCAGTCTTTAAAGAGAACCCCAGGACGTGTAAGAGGCAGGAGATTGGTAATGGCTACGAAGCCTTGTGTCTCTAGGAACTTGGCCTAGGGCAGGACGGTCAGAATTTTTAAACTACAAACTAAGTGGCCAGATTCTATTCAGTCTCTCGATAGTTGTCTGATATGCGACTCGGTTGTATGGCTATTCGGTGGTCAGTAAAACAATTAAAAAAATCAAAGTGAATCAGGATTAGCTTCAGAAAGTTTCACTCTGGACAAAGCTGTGGGTGAATTCCTTTTAATTCACAATTAACAAAGATAAAACAAGTAAAAACCTGCAGACCTTTTTTTTTATTAAATTCTCCCATTTCATCTGTACAGAAAAAAAGCACATTATGTTCAGAATCTCAGTAACATCTCAAAATTACACAGCATGAACATGTAAAAAACAAGAAACTGCCAGGATTTTATACACAGAAAGGAAAACAATTTACAAAGAGTCTTGTTAATGTTACGTTAAAAAAAGGACTAAGTTCAAACAGTTTTTACTGTACAGTCTATGATTTCTTGCTTAGTCTGTTTTGTACATTGTACTTGGGGAGGCTCACAATATTACCCCTGCATACTACTTAGAGACCTTCCCTGTGCATGTGTTAACATGTCTCCCCTTATGCAAACATCCAATCTCTCCAGTGCTCTTTGCACTCTGGCATTTTGGTGACTCGCCCTAGAACACAGATCTTTTGCTTTCAATCAATTACAAAATCAAAACAAACAGTTTGTTTTTGGGAAACGGTCATGGCACAGGCTGCTTCTATCCAGTAAAGGCGGTAGGATGCTGCTCCCTCACCCTTACAGACAGGTTCTGAAGTAACATTCTGCAACACATACAGTGCAAGAGATCTTGGCTGTACTAGTCAGTCCTCTCCTCTCCCATTCACCTGAGCCTTTGCTGTGAATCAGAGCATACACTGGGAATGGGGCCCAACACAGCGTCTCATTATTAGGCTGAAAACCTAGGCTGGCCCATCTCCTTACCCTCAGAAGCTCGAAAGCAACAGTACATATTTCGGTGCTGCTCCTCTCCATGACGCTATCGTAAAAAACCTCATTGGTTTAGTCAAATCACAAACAGTTTATAAATCTATACAGATATTTTAATAGGGGGGAAAAGCTAGTTGACCTGTTCTGATCTGGTCTCACACTGAACTCAGAATTAACTTTGAAAACCAAAAGCTGGCGAAAGGAGTCAAACAACTACATTCTTTCTGAACTAAATAGTTCTGCATTAACAGAAATCAGACTCCAACTTAAGCACATTCACCTGAATGTGATGAGCCAGAGCTTACCACCTCTGGCACTGAGTTTGCATGTCACATTTTCCTCCCAGCTTCTCCCCCTGCACCCACTGCAAAGAAAAGCAACTTCTTTGCTAACTGTTAACTGCATGTTAAGAAACTGCTATCCTGCTCAGCCCTCCCCAGTATACAGTGCATCTTCACAGAGTGTGCTCACAAGAGTCTCACTCAGGGCCAAGATCATGATGTTTGCATGGTTCACACGTGCTAGACTCTGGAAGGAATCCTCACATGTGGAACTTGCAGAGAATTATTTTAACTTCAGTAGGGTCTTCCAGCCCTTCTGCAGCAGCAGAGGGAGAGGGACACAAGTTTCATGCAAAGCATGAGAAGGAATGCTGCTCCTGGCCTCACCCTTAATTGCAGCCACCTGCATATGAAAAGTGATTTTCTGGGAGGCAAGAACACTCGGGGACAAAGCTAACCAAAAGGCAACAAGAAAGAAAAATCAAAAGATTTGGATTTGACCCATTAGTAAACAATAAATAAGGCTATTTTGTTACAAGAACACACAAACCACCATCACCTGGTTAGCTAAAGTGAAGTACTGAGATGCACGAGCCTGGGATACACAATCCTTCCCATGTTATCCAAACACATGATCTTGACGAGTGACAGTAAGCTCGGAATGTACCATTAGGCATCTGAGCAGAAGAGGAAGGCAGGGTGTAGAGGAGCACCATTCCTTACTAAGAGTTATTTCCCCCCTTGGATACTCCAGTCAAGCCATTCCCAGGAGCATCAGCTCTACAATATCTAGAACAAGCCCCCAAGAAGGAATGCTTAGCCATGGGAAAGACAGACATTTACAGTATACTCCATGGAATGGATAGCAGCCTCCCCAAACTGAGGGGTGACGGTTAAGTCAATGTTGGAGGGGAATGATGAACATCAGGGCTAAAAGTAGGGAAGTGGCAAGGAGGCCTCAGATTTAGAAGCCACCTTCCACCAAGTCCCCTCTGAAATGGTTGATTCCCAAGTATTTCCAATGTTCTCATTAAATCAAAGTAAAAAGTTTCCCTAAATTCAAGAAGGCAACACTGCATTTTACAACTGTGTATTTCCCTTTCCGCTATAGGGAATGACCACCCACTATAGGCATTTACTGACACAGTCAGCAAATGTTTGCATTAGAGATCCAAGGGGCAGGTGCTCAGCAATCAGGATACATTTGGAATAACACTGGTTATTTTGTTGTGTTTTTTCTAGAGGCCTTCTCTAGATGCACAGACCCTTACATGCTAGGATGGCATTTCTAACACACTGTATTGGAATATTTCTAGTCTCTCTAAAAAGATGCTCCTATGCCAGAGTCATTATGTTTAGCATGGCAATATGTTAGGGGGGCCCATTTGTAAGGTGGTGAATTGGGTGTAAATCTTAATGATTGTGAAATGGCTAAAACTGTGGCAGCCAGTGACAAAGTTCTCTTTGCCCAGTCCTAACCATGTCAGTTACCTGCAAGAAATGGGTCTCTCTTGATTTTACTTTATCTCCTTTTGTAGTTCCAACAGGACCCTTGGGCCTGTGCATTACTGCACTTCTGACCATGCCATTATAGAAGGGAACCACTCCGAAATATATGTCATGTCACATTTTCCTGCTTCATTAAACTGCTTCCCCTACTTCCCCCACTGACAGCAGCTCTATTGTCCACTGATATCTGAAACTAAGTCCCCGGATGAAATTCTGAAGGCAAACACCAGGTAGATTGCAGATGCTCAATGCAATATCCAGAAAGTGCAGTTGCTGCTTGGGGTTTGCTTAGTGAAGGCTTCACACCAATGCACAATCTAGTTAGCAAGAGACGCATCTGGGTATGAGAAAGGTCTCAGCAATACGCAGTTGCAGGGCCGATAACTGCAGTTGGTTAAAGTAACAAGACAACACCGCATTCAAATTGAGCGCACACATATACAGAGACTGGCTAGAAGAGACCCTGCATTCCACAGAACAATGTTTGCTCTGTTCTTACCATCTACACTACACAGCTGACTAGTCTTTTGCCTTTAACATTCTTCTCCTGTCTACTGCAACGGAAAACACAGGAAATCAAGTCTTCCCATGTCCTAACCTACTCGGATACAGAACTTCAGCTGGAAAGTCAAACAGCATTTCCCTTCTTCCCTCACCAAGATTCACAGCCAGAACCATGGCTGACAAAGCATCTACAGTATTTCACTACAATTACGTTTGGGATTCACCAGAAGATGCTAGTCAATGTATTTTACACCTCCTCAGTCGGGTTCTTCAAGTTAAACAGGTAGCAAATGCTCCCTCACAAATACAAAGTCTCTGGATGGCAATTCAATTTTGCCTTAGCAAAACTTTGCAGCACTAGGATTGCCAAAGAAGCAAGACCGTTCACTGGGGAGAATGAACAATCTTGTTCCCCCTCCTCCTGCACTTTGGATCCACTCCATCTGTCTGACCTGCTGCCCCGACAGTTACAAAGTGTTGCAATGACACTTCGAGTGAGGTAAAACCATGCGCTTTTGCAACTGCCACATGCACACTTGTGTCACCCTTTTACACTTCAAGCAAGTGACGGGATCTGCCATCGTCTTCCTGGCTCTCAGCTTCATTCAATCCTGCAGAATCAGGGGAACCACACAAGTAGCACTGGGCAAGGAAGGTGGGGGAAGGAATTTAGGCTCCATTTCTGTTCCACAGATGACTTACATGTCACCCATTTGGAACCCTGCAGCTCATTAGATCTCTTCTATGGAACCTGCTCCTCCGCCCAGGTTCTCCCACCATCTCCTGACCACTGTGTACAGTCCCTTGCCCTCACGGTTCGACTCCAGACACCAACCATTGTCTTTCACATGAGCTTTTCTAGTCTGTCATCACCATACTACTAAGACTGGGTCTCAAAATAGTTTCTTTTTATCTTCAAAGTGGCATGGTGAAGAGAGATGTTACCAAAAACCTAACTTTGTACCCCTCTCTAGCATTTTGCAAAAGCAATCACAGTATTTTTAGAGATCAGTATGTTTACATAGCATGATTAGAATCAGCTGGTTCACATTCAGAAATGCCCCCACCTTGTATCAGATCGATACATAACACTGGAAATTCAGAAATTACTTAGCGGTGCAACAACAGGGAGCAGGAAAAGAAAGTTATGGATCAAGCACTAGCCTAGTTGGACAGCGTTAGGCACATGATTTATATTCCAGCACGCACAGGAACACACATCTAACAGGTTAATAAAATATATTTATCTATATCTTACTGTACATGCCGACTCTCGTGCAACACTGCCACATTTGAACCACACACTCAACCTGTGTTTCCCAGGTCCCAACCAGAGAGTAGCCTAGAGGAAATGGTAAAGAAAATGGTAAGAAGTCACCACAGCTGAAGGTGTTTCTACAAATCACCTCCCTTGAGCTGCGAAAAGGGGCTGGGAACCAAGTTCTGGAAATGTGACTAGAGCCTACGTGTGACTATCAGTTGGTGACAACAAAGCTACTCCCCTTAAAGATCAACATGTCTGTCCTTCACCTCACACTATCAGCACTTCTCTCCTGTTTGACATTTAGGGCCAGCACCTCTGACCTACATCCCCAGATGCCAAATTCCATCTATATCAACCAGTGTTTTAGAAGTTTGAAAGTTTTACTCTATTTTTAATGCTGTAACTCAAACAATTAAAACCCAGAGAAGCCAATGATGAATCATTGCACTAACCCAAAAATGATTCTTCTATTGAAGCAGACACTGCTATCTCAATCCTATTCAACATCACTGGGCAACATGGAGCATTGCTGATGTATCATCATGACCATCTTTGACTAGCTAATTCAGTGGTGGGGGGGGCCAGGGTGTTTCTTAGCTTGGCAACTGAAGGGTGAAATAAAAGAGTGACAAAATTCAACTGCATTGCCTTTGACGAACGAAGGTTAACAGGGCTAGTTAATCAGCATATGTACAATGCAGCTGTCAATGCATTACACTTCTATGCCTAATCTCCACACCCTTTCCCACGCCTAATAAAGTCTATGCTTTATAGCTCAAATGGCATATCAGACCACTGGAGTTTTTGATCCTGGCCAGTATTTTATTTTATCCTGTGAGTGGCAGAGGAAAACGGGAATTTGAGGGCATCATCTTTTCAAACAAAAAACCCACAGTAACAAAACCAGGACGTTCGGAGGATGACTAAGCTGACTGACATCCTTAGCAGTCTGAAACTATGCCCTGAAGATGCTTGGAATAGGATGAGCAAGACGTCTGAAACAAGGCCAACTGCGGTGAGTGATGCTATTTACCCTCTAATATCCTACCTCAATTTTACCTAGCCACAGAGCATGAATACATCCCAGGAAGAAACACTGCCTAACTCATATGAGTGGTACTTATATATTTTTCTTCCTTTAAAGATTTACTTTAAAATTTACTGCTTGAGCTGCAGGTCATGTCAGTCTGATTTGCTGATGGCAGGTCCAATGATACAATAAAGAGACTTGTCTACAGGCAGGTAACAGGAGTCCGCTAACAAAGGGGTAACAAAAGCTGCTGGCTGAGCTGCCAATGTTGCACACCGACTCTTTCATAGGACGGTGAAGATGCCACAGATGAGATCCAAGATGGGAAAACTGAGCCGACACCTGCTGCTGTTCTAATTCTTTTTTTTATTCTCCTCTCCCAAAAGGGGGTGGGTGGGCAGACTATACAGAGGAGGGCTGTACAAACTGGGCACTGGACAGGCATTTCTTCAGCAGGCAATCCAGGCTCTACCTGTCCTTGAGCTCTCGTGTCACCCGCTTGGTGATGCGTCCACACAGGAGGCCAATCAGGAAGAGTACACAGATGCCGACTGTGATAACAGACAAGATGTAGTTCTTGGACGGAGAAGTCATCACTTGCATAGCAAGGTCAGAAAAGCCTTCTGCTGGGGCAACCTAGGGGGCGAGGCGGGAAACATAATTAACAGGACTTCAGTTTGAACATCAGTCTTTACAGAGAAACTAACAACATGCAGAAAGATGCTATTTTATGAGCTAGATAAGGACACTTGTAAATTCCCCATTTGCCTCCCCGTAAGCAGCCAGCATGCCCTCTTTTTATAACTGAACTTTCCCTGGGACACAATTACATAACACACATGAACTGGGATACATCAATAGGCCAGTAGGAGATGGATCCCATCAACTGGGACATAAAGCTCTAAAGCTCATAACTGCCCCAAAGACACCCCAGCTCCTCCTATAGCTCTCTCCAGCGTCCTGCCTTTCCGTTCACATCAGTTCATATCACCTCTCCCACCCTCATAGCTCTTCCTCTGTTGGTACCCTTTGCCCTGCCTGTGAACTAGTCCTGAGGGGTACTGAGAGCAGTTTGATTTCAGTGTTATTAGGCAAGTAACCCAGATGCTGAGAAAAGAGTTATATAAATAAATTAAGGGTCCTTCTGATGGGGTGGACTAGGCCCAGAGGACTCCTGCTGGATACCTGAGGGTCCTGCCACTCTCGTCCCAGACAAGGAGCAATGAAGAAGTCCTCTAAGCAGGCTAGAGTGGCTGCAAGGGAAGCAGCCAATCAGGACCCAGGAGGGCCCTATAAAAAGGAGCTAGAGAGCCAGACCAGAGACAGTGCAGTTCCTTGCTAGAGCTGGAGGAGCATGAATGGTGTGGCTGGCTGAGGGAACTGCAGCATAACAGACAGCCCAGTGCTAGTAGGCACCAGGGGGGCATGGAAGAGCAACTGGGTCTGAGCTTAGAAGAGCTCTGAGCTAAGGGTAGGACATCAGTGAATGCTGGGGCCTGGAACAGTGGGCTGGCCCAGATTTCCCTCCCTCCTGCTCC
This sequence comes from Chelonoidis abingdonii, assembly GCF_003597395.2. Classification (NCBI taxonomy): domain Eukaryota; kingdom Metazoa; phylum Chordata; order Testudines; family Testudinidae; genus Chelonoidis; species Chelonoidis abingdonii. The sequence goes on along the minus strand of NC_133787.1, from coordinate 1,651,902 downwards.
TCCAGATGCCACTGGGGAAGGGCCTACAACTGAACATCAGTAAACCCCCAGAAGGGGATTGAACTGTCAGGAGGCCCAGCTGAAGACTGGGGCCAAAACAGACTAAGAGGGCAAAACCACTGCCTCCAGGGTGGAAGGCCTCAGGGTACAGTCTGATGGCAGGGCTGAGACAGGTTTAAAGACTGCGGACACACCCAACCAGAGGGGGTGCTCACAAGAGGTAGGTTCTGACCCCATTACAGTCCTCCTTTCCATTTTCACAGAATATCAGGGTTGGAAGGGACCTCAGGAGGTATCTAGTCCAACCCCCTGAATTACAGTCAAAACTTTGTTCTTTACTTGGCTTGGTGTGCGTGGGACTGACTGCAGCCTGACATACACAACAGATGCTGCAACATCTGGGCACAGCAAGATCAGAATGGAACAAAGCAGCAGCCTGAACTCTATATTACCACCTTATTAATTAACTGAACCCTGTTTTGTGTTTATTAAACCATCTGAGCTGTGATTTGAAAGCAGAACGACTGTCCTTTCCCACTGTTCTGTTTGACAGAGGCATAAACACAGTTGATTGCATTCACTCAGTCAGTTCACAGGAGTGAGGCATGTCTGTTCTTTAGCCTTCCCACGGTTGGAAGCACAATCCCCACCTTGCTCTCCTGCCAATTCCTTCACAAGACACTAACGGTCTGAATCACAAGAACTATGTGTCAGTCTCTGAACATGGGTTCCCAGACTGGGGGATGTGAAACAGCCCCGGCTAGTCCACCATCACAACTGCATTCTCTACTCAAGCTCTTAGTAAATCTAACTCCACGTGACTCATGTAATCTAAGTAAAAAATATATGAGTGTCACATTTGGAGCTGTGTATGTTGGAGAGAGTATAAGAGAAACTATTTAAAAAAAATGTCAAGTTTAATTTTCGTGTACAACGGTGTGTTTCACTGCAATGTACATACAGTCTGCCATTTACAATCGTGAAAAACAGCAAGCAGTATTTCAGTCTGACATGGACTGATCTATTTTTTGAAAATGAGAAGGGTGCACTGATGGAGAAAATAATGAAAGCCCCAGACCATCTATAGCTACATAAAATGAACCAGCCAAAAAAATAAATTAAGTTGTAGGAAAATAAGATGACACACACAAAGTCTGGATTCTCCTTTACTGGATCGGGGGAGTACCCATTGCTTCAGCATGTTATAATATAACTTATTCTATATTTTTATTTACTATATTTTATTCTTTTCTAATTAGTAGAGAGGAAGAGTGGGTCTTTACTTATACAGCACAGAGATTCAGAATTTACACTAAAAAACTGAACACACAATATAGTGTTCAAAGTTGGACAATTATTTTGTTTTAAAAACAACGTGTAAGAATTTTGTGAACATTGTGGCGTTGCTTATTGTTCAGTTTTATACATTGTGTTTTCCCTGTCTGAACACAACATTTTGCTCTCAATATTTTTTTAAATTGTAGTTTTTCACTAAAACTGCTTGGTTTCAAAGATCTTGAGGCATTTCTTTGAGTGCATATTGCTATGAATTTCTATCATTACAATTATTTACATTAAAATGAAAAGAAAACAAGTATATTTTTTATTTCCAGGATTATAGTTTATATGTATGTAATAATTAAAATTAATACATTTTTCTCAAAAAATATTAATAGTGGGTCAACAGTGCCTATTGCAGCGGCACAAGTGGGCTTCAGGGAACAAAGTTTGGGGGGCACCTCCTGTCCTAACAGACAACTCACCATTGCTCAGTATAGTGAAGTGACTAATGTCAAAAGCCAGGTGGGATTTAGAGCCCACCCTGCATCCTCACCTTTGCAGCATAGCTCCACATTTCAATCCGATCATTAAGGCGTTTCTTACATTCAGGCTGTAACCTCACACGCTTGTCTTCCAAAGCTTCCATTAGGCAAGACATCTCTGCAAAATGAAGAACATGGTATCACAACACACACAAACTGGCCCCAGGGACAGGTCACAATCCAGAGTGCTTGGGAGGTGCATTCCAATTCCTCAGAACATTGGTTGTCTGTTTACAAAGTTGTACAGCCAAGCCATCCATCAAACTTCCTATAAATCAGTGTTGGGAAATTTAACCTAAGACTGGTTTCGAAGGAAACCTCTGTTTAACCCTTAGAGCTAGCAGCCCAGCTAAGGTCTCACTTCAAAATATTAAAGTGGCAAGGAACGCTGACTCATGGAGGGGGATTAAAGGGTTAACTTTATGTATCTGAGGCTTAAGCTCAGCTGAACTGACAGGATATTTTATGATTCACAAAACAGCTCACTAAAAATATTTTAAGAATGCTAAATATTGTGTATCTTCTCCAAGAACTTAGAAGAAGTTCAACACAAGTCAAGGATCTGCCTGGGGTCTGTGCAGACTGTGGTCTTGTCTACACTACAGAGGAAAGTTGATCTAAGCTACACAATCTGAGTTACATGAATAGCGTAACTCAAGTCGACGTAGCTTATATCTAATTACTGCAGGGTACATGCTACGCCATGTCAATGGGGAACGCTCTCTCGTCGACTCTCCGTACTCTTCTTGGTCCGGTGGAGTACAGGAATCGACGGGAGAGTGATCTGCAGTCGATCTTGCAGGTCTTCACTAGACCCACTAAATCGACAGCCGATGCATCGATCCCCCGGATAAGTGTAGACAAACCCCATGTCAGGTGTGCCATCTGCACTAGACAGAGTGTCATATATTTAGAAAAGTGGTTTACTTCAAGCACTATCAGGTCCGTCCTTTGTGGAGTAGAAATGTGAAGGAATGCTAAAGATACCTGCAATGCTTTCGGTACCGAAGAGGGTATGAGGCAGTACATTTTTAACCTGTTTCTGATTCTGTAGCAGAAATTAACATTATTTCAAGAAAAATAGTATGTTAATTTTAAACTGCATTAGAAAGAACAAAACTAGCTTAACCTTTACCAGACCATGCAAGGAAAGATTTCCAAGCTAAGAAGCCAAGCACAGAGAGGAAGGACACCCATATACCATACAAGTGGCAGTATTCCTTGTTCACCAGCCACGACAACTGGAAGCAACATCTATTGTTTAAAGAGGACCTCAAATCGTCCAAGAAAGATCCCAGTTTTAGGTCACTCCAGGAGCTGGGACATCTCACACAGTATGACAGGCCAACACTTACGACGTCCTCTTCCGGGTGGGATGGCTGCACAGTGGTGTTTGATGTCTAGGGCACAGGCTGTGTGAAGCACTGGATCAACAAATATGTCTGCTTTGCTCTCCTTCAGCATGTTGAGCACCTCCTGTGGAGGGAAGATTGTTACACATTACAGGTACACATTAAAGGAGGGAGAACAAAGCAACATAGAATATCAGGGTTAGAAGGGACCTCAAGAGGTCATCTAGTCCAACCCCCTGCTCAAAGCAGGACCAATCCCCAGACAGATTTTTGCCCCAGATCCCTAAATGGCCCCCTCAAGAACTGAACTCACAACCCTAGGTTTAGCAGGCCAATGCTCAAACCACTGAGCTATCCCTCCCCCCATAAGTGAACTGAAGCTGTTCCAGAATGGATCAGCATCATTCAATTAATTAAATAGATACACACTAATCTATAACACAAAGGCAAATAACTTGGCATGACTAACAGGTCTGGACTAAAGTGAGGTGATAGATCTTTGGGGGTAGTTGACAAAGCTCCTTGCCAGATCCAGTGTCAATCTGTGCTCAAGAAGCCTAGGGTTAAAGTAAGAGTGGGAGGCAGCTATGCACTGAGGTACACTGGAAGCGTGTGAGTGGGGAATCCAGGACTGGACTAGTAAGGCATAGTGCTTATCGGGATTAAGGTTCCCTGGCAGGGAGGGATATGTCAGAGCCAGGACTGAAATGGTAGAGGATGCTGCAGGTCAGGATGAGGTGCACTGGCTCAGCCGTGGACAGAAGCATACATAGCACTGGCTTCACACTGTTCCTGGTCTGTGCCATGTAACGAACCATGTTCATTTGTCTGAAACTTACGGAGTAATTGTGCTTTAAGGCCTGTTTGGTTTGGGGGAGACACTATTTCCTTTTTTTTACCTTTTTACACATCTCAGGTTTAATTTTGAGCAGGTTAACTTTCAGGCACTCCTCCACCTGCCCAGTCTGTTCCTGTGCTGCTGCTTCCTCTGCACACAACCTGGAGATCTGTTTGGGGGAAAAAAACCTATTTCAATGTGAATGAAATAATGTAGGACCCAGGTTGTTTTTCAAAGCATTTGCATGCTGCCATGTTAGGGCAGTATTATACGCAATGGCTAGGGAACAAGCCTTGAGCTGTGTTACCATCCATCCCTCATTTGGATCCCCGAATTCCTGAAGTAAAAAGAGGCTGTACACAGACAAATACAGCCACTATTTTAAACTATTTATTTAGCAATTAACAGATTTACAAATCCTTGCCATGGAAATATCAGAAATAAAACAACAATCTTGACAACAGTGTTTTTGTTTAAAGAATCTTACAGGAATATAGTCATCAGATCTCTCTATTTAACAAGTATCAGAGGGGTAGCCGTGTTAGTCCAGATCTGTAAAAGCAGCAAAGAGTCCTGTGGCACCTTAGGCCTGGGTCTACACTACGCATTTAAACCAACTTTAGCAGCGTTAAACCGATTTAATGGCGCACCTGTTTACACTAAGAGGCCCTTTATATCGATATAAAGGGCTCTTTAAATCGGTTTCTGTACTCCTCGCCAACGAGAGGAGTAGCGCTAAAATTGGTATTACCATATCGGATTAGGATTAGTGTGGCCGCAAATCGACAGTATTGGCCTCCGGGCGGTATCCCACAGTGCACCACTGTGACCGCTCTGGACAGCAATCTCAACTCAGATGCAGTGGCACGTACCAGGCACACGCCCCGAACACGTTTTGAAAGTTTCATTTCCTCGTCTCGCCCAGCGTGGGCCTTAGATCAGCACGGGTGCGCAAGTGCAGTCACAATCAAAACAGAGCATCCAGCATGGACATACGGGAGATTACTGGATCTGATGCCGTGTACATCGGGGAGACACAATGTTTTCTATCAGAGCTCCGTTACAGAAGACCGAATATCCAACAGCGTTTGAAAAAAAATCTCCAGTATCACAGTGCTGCGTGACAAGTGTAACGTAACAGCCAAAGAATCAAATGGAATGCTATGGGGCAGGACAGAGACGGTATTGAGGGACTCAAGCTATCCCACAGTCTCGCCAGCAGTCTCTGCTAAAGTATTTGCAATTCTGGCTGAGCTCCAATGCCTGTAGGTTCAAACCACATTGTCCGGGGCCCTGTTTCAGTATAGCTTCGTCAATTTTACTGCTCCCCCTCCACGTGACAGAAAAGGGAAGAATCATTTCTTGACTTTTTCAGTCCACCCGATATGTCGTAACTGAATCTCGGTCAGATTAGACGCGATGGCACGCAGCGTGAAGAGCACGTAATCCACGTACTCTCCGCCTCCCCGGTGGGAGATGATGCGGAAGGAATGGTAGCCGGGTCCTCATCAAGCCTGTGAGTGCTTCCTGACTGGCCTCAGTGATGGCTGGCCAGGCGCAAGCCGGGTAAAATAGGATGATTCCTATCATTCCCAGTAGATGGTACAGCAAGGCTGTGTAACCGTTCTTCCATCATAGGCAAGCACTGGGCCTAGTCTCCCATCAGCCCGACTCCTTTCAAGTGTTAAAGAACGAACTTCTGTCCTGCTGGCTGTCCATACGCAGCGGGAGGTGCGGCTCCTCTCCCCACACCACTTAATGTCTGCTGTGTACTGTCATCGGCACGGAGAGCTCCCTCCTCATTTTATCCTCACTAACAAGTCAGCTTTCTTCTCATTCTGCATTCTTATAACTTCAGTACACAATATGGGAGGGACACTTGCATGCTAGTAGCCCAGGAGAGGCTGGGGAGGAGGGAGCAAGACGGGGGGGGTTGTTGCAGGGCATCCCACGCCTTTGAATGGCAGGCCAGCTCATCAATTTCAGCGGGATCTGACATGGAGTGGCTGTGCTGTCTGATACACTGGATTCTCTAGTTCACACACTGCCCCATAGTCTAGTGCAGACCTACTGATTTTTAAGAACCCATAAAGTGAGGGATTGTACTCGGGAAGTTATTTCCCGAGTTTTGACCGTTTTGGCCGCTAGACTCAGCCGAGGACCAATGACAGCACCAGACTGTACAGAACGAAGATAACCGCATCTCATTGCAGTTTACAATGGAGCAGGCGGATGGTACTGAAACTGATACCATCTCGCTGTCGAGCAAAGGCATAATGAATCTGTCTGTGTACGCTGCAGTATCGCTGCTGTCAGCTGGCATCCCCAGTACAATCATAGTACAGTAAACAAAAATGCTAAGCGGGCTCAATGGTTGCCGTGCTATGGCTTGCCAGCGGAATCCAGGAAAAGGTGCGAAACTGATGTATGCTTGCTTTCCGCGGAGAAGGAATGAGTGACGTAATTACCAGACCACCGTTAAGATTTGCTCCTAGGTCATGGGATTCAACCGCATCAAGAGTGGGAGACTGCGGGAACTAGTCGGGATAGCTATGGAATAGCTACCACAGTGCATACACTGCCAGAAAATTGACAATAGCTTGGACCATGGATGCACAACACCGAATTAATGTGCTTAGTGTGGCCACGTGCACTCGACTTTATACAATCGGTTTTAGAAAACCGGTTTATGTAAAATCGGAATAATCCCATAGCGTAGACGTACCCTTATAGGCTAACAGACGTATTGGAGCATGAGGTTTCGTGGGTGAATATGCACTTTGTCGGATGCATCCGACGAAGTGGGTATTCACCCACGAAAGCTCATGCTCCAATACGTCTGTTAGTCTACAAGGTGCCACAGGACTCTCTGCTATTGAACAAGTGTCACCCTATTACAAAGTGAGCAGTAGTATAACACTCATACACACTTTTTCTAGGGATTTAATGGAATTGAGTGACTCTCAGATTACACATATTTAACAGACCAGGTGTGTCATATGTTAATATTCAAAAATATTGGACAGGTGTGCTGGTTTGTTTGGCCGATAAAAGGGCTCTGAGTACTGAATAAAAAGTAACCAAATATCTAAGTATTTGTCCTCTGTCTACTTTGCTGGGTATGTAATTGGTGTGTTAATTTTTCCATAACCACCACCTCCTCATTTTATTTTGGAACCATTTCTCTATAGTTGGGCTATTTTTCTTTCTATCAGTAGACCAGCAGCTACAAGTTGATGAGAGATTAATTCTTCATTTCCTCTTATGTGACTGTTTCAGCTGCGAAGCCCCAGGAGGATTACCAAAGGATAATTTGGTAATAAATATCCAACCATTTGTGATATTTGGTTATGAATTGCACCCCAATAATCTTTGACTGGACATGTCTACTATATATGGATAACATTTCCTCTATCACCAAAATATTTCCAACATCTATCCCCATGCAATCTCTCTATTTCTTAACCTGACAGGTGTGAAGTACCATTGAAACAGTATCTCAGAAATTTTCTTTATCATGCTACACGCTAATGCTGTTGATCCTTTTCCAGATCGAAGTTCATTCCTCAAGGTAATTTGTCTACCCAGATTATTTTCTCAGCATGTCATATATAGCCTTTTTTTTTCGGTCTGCAAAAATTTATAATTTAGTAATTTTTTTTTTGTTTCCTAATTTATCAGACATCATCACTTCTATTAAAGTTAGTTTTCTGTAGAAAAAGCTTTTCTAGAAAGTTGAGTCACAATGCCTAACTTGAAAGTACTTGTGTCATCGGAGAGTGGACCAGTTTAGTAGGAAGCTTGCTAAACAACCAGTTGGCTCCCTGGACGATCAAGATAAAATAGAAGCACTTAAAGATGATAAAGTTATTATGGAGAAACTAAAGTAATTCTTTGCTTCAGTCTTCATGGCTGAGGATGTTAGGGAGATTCCCAAACCTGAACCATCCTTTGTAGGTGACAAATCTGAGGAATTATCACAGATTGAAGTGTCATTAGAGGTGGTTTTGGAATTAATTGATAAACTTAGCAGTAAGAAGTCACCAGGACCAGATGGCATTCACCCAAGAGTTCTGAAAGAACTCAAATGTGAAATTGAAGAACTATGGTTTGTAACCTGTCCTTTAAACCAGCTTCTGTACCCAACGACTGGAAGTTAGCTAATGTAACGCCAATATTTAAAAAGGGCTCTAGAGGTGATCCTGGCAATTACAGATCAGTAAGTCTAGCGTCGGTACCGGGCAAATTAGTTGAAACAATAGTAAAGAATAAAATTGTCAGACATATAGAAGAAAATAAATTGTTGGGCAAAAGTCAACATGGTTTCTAGTAAGACGTCATTTCCCTTTACAATCTATTAGAGTTCTTTGAAGGGGTCAAACAAACATGTGGACAAGGGGGACCCAGTGGACATAGTGTACTTAGATTTCCAGAAAGAAGAGAGAGTTATTGAAACTTACATGATGGCTAGCAATTAACAAGCACTAAACGAATCCACGCCACAAACACACCATGAATCACTATCTAGACCTAGAGGGAAAACAACAACCTCTTGACAACACTTGTTGTTAGGGGGGAGCCAATAGTTATCAACAAACTTACAGAGAATATTACACTCAAGTTTCAGGGTCCTACCAAAGGGCCAGATCTCCTCTATTTAACCAAGTCACACAAAACCGAGAGGTAAGCCCGGCTATAAAGTTCCCAATTCTCCGTAAGAAGAGAGCCAGTAGCACACCACCAGTATTGCACAAGGGTTAGCGCCTGGGTCTACACTCCAAAGACACTATAAACCAAATTCCTGCCCATGGTCCACGCCTCAAGCAGAGTAAACCGAAATCCCTACTAGTGGCGAGGGTCCAAAAACAACGCCATTTTCACGGCGTTTAACCCAAAGTGTCCACTATTCTATCGGATAAACCTATCAGAAGGGCCGCCAGGCTTTAATCGAGTTTCTGTAACATCCTCCACAAACTCTCCCATTGCCAATCTAGAGAAAGGGAGTACTGCCTAAAATTGGCCATCAAACCCCATAAGGGGCCACAAATCCCAATATCAGGGATCCCTAACCCCTTGGCCCAAAAGCGCTATAATTACGCATAGTAAGGGCGCCGTCCTAACAGTAGGGCCAAACTCATTTCCCAAGGTCTCCCTTAACCCTGGGCAAAGTCGAGCAGCGTATTGGCCCCCAAAACCGCCTCGTGTATTCCCACAGTGCACACACTTGGGGTTCTGCGACCTATAGGGCTCTGGACCCTAGAGCAATCCAACTCAATGCAGTAGCCAGGTAAACAAACACGGCGCGCAAATACCAAAAAAACACCCCAATTACGTCTTGAAAGTGCTTCTCCACTTCATTATTTGCCCCAGAGAAAGGGGAAGCGCGAAAACTCCTCTAGGCCAGCCCACCAGGGAGTGGACAATGCACAGCGATATTCACTAGAGAGTCCAAAGCGAGGCTAACACACACGAGCGTGGACCGAGGTCACACGGGAGATACTGGATCTGACTATGCATTGGAGCACCATATACTGTGCGCAGTGCGACTCACTGAACCTACCGTTAACACCGAAGACGAAAATTCCACGAGGGATTCTCGAAAAAAAACCTCACTCTAGCGCCACAGCAGGTCAGCTCCGGCTAAAAACCTAAGTTGGACACCACGCAAACAAAGACCGCCAAAGAATCCAAACACTGGAATTTGTCGCTCCAATGGGAGGCACAGAAGACGGTATGTAACACCTGAGGATCCAGTATCCCAAGGCACCTTAATCCCCGTTCCCAGGTGCAGTACCCTAGGGGACCAAACCTCACCATTTCTAGGGGTAGCTTAACCCAGGGCAGGCTCCGCTACAGTCTCGAAAGTATTGTGATTCTTGGCTGAGCTCGCCCCAAAAAGACACTGTAGGCTTCCAAACACAGATTTCCCAACATGTGCCGCGAGAGCGTCCCGGGGTGGTTCAGGGTACTACGGCCCCACTCGGGGTGGCCCCATTTACCTGCCACAAAACCTCACCCAATTCCAGGTGCCCCCTAATCCCACGTGACAGTAGGAACAAGGGAAAGAAATCATTTCTTGACTTTTCAGTGCCACCGACTACATTCACTGAAATGCTGGATAGACGCCGAATGTCTGCAGCAGTGAAAGAGCAGTCCACACTCCTCTCCCCTCACCCGGCTGGGAGATGATGCAGACAGGACTGCAGCACCCGTCCTCATCATTCAGCCGGAGTGCTCCTGACTGGCCTCAAGTAAGGCTGGCCAGGGGCAATCCGCGGTAAACAAAGGAATGATTCCTATCCATGCCATAAATGGTACACGAACGCTGGTAACCTCTTCATCATAGCAACTGGGGGCTTAGCTTCACACCCTCCTTTCAAGTGTACCGAAATAAGAAAATACCCACATGTAATCTGTCCTGCCTGGTACTGAACATACCGCAGCGGGAGGGTGGGCTCCTACACTCTCACCCCCCATGGGAGCCCACTTAATGTCCTGCTGACTGTCATTAGCACAAAAGGAGACGCGGCTACCTCTCCCCATTATCCAAATGTGCCCTCACTAACAACCAAGAGTCAGCGTTTCTTAATTCGCGTGCATCTTATAACTTCCATGGACACAAATGGGGGGACCACGGTGGCCGCAAACCACTACCCGTTTCCATGGGTCCTTCCTAAAACCAAAAAAGGGGGGGGCCTGCCACGGTACCCAGGAAGCTGGGGAAGGCGACGCAAACCGGAGGGGTGCCCTCCAATTCAGGGTTTGCAGGCAACCTAACCCTGGCGCCGTGAATGCATGCCATGCCTCATAAATCATCTTCAAGCCGGGACCATACTGAAAAGTCGCCCGAGTGGGGCTGCGCACCCTGTTCTACGCATACCACTGGTCCTCTCTAGGAGCGAGACTCGCGATGACACGCATAGATAACACCCAATACTAGACTGCAGCTAAAGCTATCTCAGAACTCCCCGAACACCAGCTGACGACCTGGAAACCGCGAACACCCAATAAATGGAGGATCTAGACTCGGGGGGCTCGATTACATTTGTATCCCCAGTTTTGCCTTTGTGGCCCCCTGGGCCGGGCTGACCTCCAGCCCCGCAGGGAACACAATAGAACCAGCCAGCAGACTGTACACCGACAGAGCTAACCATCTCGTTCCAGGCGAAGCCTCATACGCCCAATTAACAATGGCACAGCGGATGGTAACAGAACACTGACTACATCCATACTGCTGTCATACGAAAGGCACAACGAGGTGCTTCCCGACATAACGTCGTAGCGATTGCAGTATGCCTCTGTCAGCGGCATCCAGTACACATAACGCGTGACAGTAAAAAAAAAAATGCTGAACGGGCTCCACTGGTTCCCAGGGTGCATGGCACGTGCCAGGGCACCCAAGGAAAAAGGTCGAAATGAGTGTATGCCTTTTGCTTTCCCCGGAGGAAGGAATGAGTGACGAACAGCTTATCCCCGAACCACCTTGAAAATGATTTTTGCTCCCATTAGCCACTGGCAACCCCCCTCAAACCCGCCAATCCAACGCGAGTGGGGACGACTCGCGGGACAAGGGATAGCTATGAATAGCTACCCCATTTCCACACGAGACCCAGTCCTGCAAACCACTCCAGGGCCTTTAATCAGACATCGACACTAGATGTAACCTATAGGAGGAGACACACAACCCGAATTAATTGCTAGTATGCGCCGCTGTCCCGCACCTTAACAATCGTTTTAGAAAACCGGTTTATGTAAAATCGGAATAGCCATACCAATCTCCCATAGCGAGGGATCACACCCCCAATAGAGAAAATAAAAACAAACGTATGGACCATCGAGGTTCCGTGCGGGAATATGCCACTTTTGTCGCCCATGACAATCGACGAAGTGGTATTCCACCCACAGAAAAGCACTAATAGCTCCAATACTGCAGAAGGCAACCTTTAGTAACCCCTCGGAGGGCTCAAAAAGCCCGAAGCATCACAGAGCGTGCCTCTGCTATGAACAAGTGGTCCCACAAAACCCCATCTATCCTTAAGACAATGTCCTAAATTATATACCATAGGAGCGACCCCTCCATACCACACCATCATTTCATTAGGTGCCTCTACATTCAATCGGAAATCCTAGTAGTCAGATTTACACTCACTAACAGACACGGTGTGTTCATATGTTAATAATTCAAATATGACACGTGCTCCGCTGGTGTTATTGCCCGATAACACGACGTCGTGAGTAGGTCGCGAACTTAACCTACAAAAGTAACCAATATATCTAAGTATTTGTCCTCTGTTCTATTCTTGCTGGGTAGGCAGACTGGTGTCCGAATAAAACCTTTTTCCATAACCACATCACTCCAGGAACACTCCTATTTTATTTGCGAACTACCATTTCCTCTCTAGGAGATGTGCGCAAACCCCCATCAGGGGCCCCTATTTTCTCTTCTACCTTAACAGTCAACCACCAGAGGGGCTACAAGTTTGAGAAGCCCTAATCTTCATTTCCTCTAGTACTCCAAGAATACCACTGCGAAGTCCCAACATAAGCGCAGGGATACCAGATTACAAGAACACTTTGTAAATAAAATGGCCAAGGCTTAATATCCATCTTGTGATAATTTTTATCGTATGGAGCCCGCAACTTGCAATACACCCACAATAATCAGTCGCGACTGGACTGTCCCTACTCACAAATACTTGCATCACCAACATTAATCCTCTATCACCCCAGGGTCCAATATTTACACCACATCACTCATCCCCCATCGCAATCTCTCTATTTCTTAACCTGACCAGGTGTGAACGTACGCAAAATTGAAAATAAATCTCAGAGAAAGTTGTCTTGTTGAGGATGCGTGAAGACAGGGGGGGCCTTAACAAAACGCGTTGAGCCTTCTTAACAGATCAGTAGGCAGTTCATTCCCCAATAGTGCGGTATGGCGGTCTACCCCACAGTCTACATTTCTCACCATGTCATCATATAGGGCCCGCACACTCTTTTTTCGGGTCTGCAAAAATTTAACTAATCTCAGTTAGATCCTTATGTGGGCTTATTTTACCTTTTTCATTCGAAGTGGCATTTACCATAACACCAATTATGCACACTATTCACCAGTGGGCTCTCTCACTAAAATTTAAGACTTCCGTAAAGAGGCAAAGCTTTTCTACAGAAAGCCTATGGAGTCACAACATGCGACCTTATACTCGATTACTGGTGACGTGTCACCCAAACAGCACAGAGGGACTGACCATTTTAGTAGGACAAGCTGCAAACACCAGTTGGTCCCCAGAACGATCAGCATTAATAAATTCCAAAGAGACACCGAGTTAACTAGAGAGCTGATGATAAATTTATTATGAGAACATCAAAGGAACAATAACTCAATTTCCTCAGTCTTCAGCCTCCTTCTAAGCTGACGCGGAACTTAGTTGGCCCCAACCGGCAAATTTGCCAGGTGCCCCTAAGGCAGGGAAACAGAGACCACCTGCCACACCATCCTCCGGCTATCGTAAGGCTTTGCACCAAATCTGAGGAACATTCCCACAGATTCGCAAATAATTTGATCAGTCACCATCTTGAGGGCAGTGTCCAGAATCATATTAGCGAGAAGGCTAGTTGTATTCACAGCACACTTTAGCCAAGCAATGTCACGGAGGTTGACCAGATACGCAATCTCTCCACTACCCAGGGCCAATCGAGTTCGCCACATAAGCAACTCAAATGTGAAAAGGGAAAAGACTCCATGTTTGTAACCTGTCCTTAAAAACCATGCTTCTGTACCCCACACACAAGACGACTGGCGCAAATTTGTTAGCCTAAGTGGGGCCAAACCAAATATAATCAACTATAAAAGGGCTCTCTCAGAGTATCTGGCAATACAGCAAATATACCAGCTAAGTCTAGCGTCGGACCGCCCATTTCCAGGGGCCAGCGTAAACCAAGGGTGGCACAAATATAGATCATAGTTTCACCAGCAATAGTAAAGCGACACCTATAAATATAATCCGTTCGAGACATTGATACAAGCCAAATACAAACAAATTCTAGGGGGCAAAAGCCTACAAACAAATGGCTCTTCTATTGAAAGAGACACAAAAGACCGTCCAAATTTTTCCACCCTTTAACACATTCTCATTGACGCATAATCTTATGAAGGGCGTCAAACAAACATCCTAGGTGATCACAAGAGGGGGACCCAGTGACATAAGTGTACTAGATTCCAGAAACCTCTGACCCAAGGCAAGGCGTCTTAAAACTAAAATTCATAACTATGAGCAACTGGGATACCAACCAGAGGGAGGCTCATATTCACAGGATTGAGGAGAGCGTGAGTTACCACATAAAGTATCACCCGATACAAATGGCCAGGAATTAATAAACTGGCTAATTCTCAGAAAGACCGAGTTGCGTCAACGGACGACTTGGTAGATCCCCCAAAGCCGAGCAGGGCTCCTAGGCCAACATACAAACTCCATACTCCTTCAGGAATCTCCATTAATGATCGAGACGACAAGGGGTAAACAGTGTAGGGTGGCAAAATTTGCAGACTTACCTATAACGCGACTCAAGGAGATATTATCCAGGACCAAAACAGACTGAAGAACTTCGAAAGAAGCATACAAAAGAAGGTGATCGGGCAACAAAATCGGAGAATCTCACACAATTTCAACAGTGGTCGCCCAATGTCAAACATTAATGCACATGGAAAAAAATAACCCAACTATACGTAACCACATATGATTGCGCAGCGTGTCCATCCTTAGCCTAAAGCAGCCCTACCTCAGCCAAAGACATCGTGGAGTAATCGTGGATCACATCTGTCTGGAACCATGTCCCACTACCAGGTCGCCTGCGAGGAGCAGTACAGAACAAACGAATCGTTAGGCAACTCATTTCTAAAAAAAGGAGTATTACGAGAATAGGAGACGAAAATACCTATTTGTCCCGAATATAGAACCATGGGTACACCCACACAGAATACGTGTACAGATGTTGTCTCATCTCAAAAACGATATATTGACATTAAAAAGGTTCAGAGAAGGCAACCTAAAATGAATTAGGGTTTGATCAAGTCCCTTATGAGAGAGATTAAGAGGCTAGGACTTTAGCTTGGAAAAGAGGAGACTAAAAGGGGGGGATATGATAGAGGTCTGTAAAATCGTGAGTGATGTAGAGAAAGTGAATAAGGAAAAGTTATTTACATGTTCCCATAATATAAGAAAGGATAGTTCCCTGTTCCATAACTGGCATTCTTCGAGATGTGTTGCTCATGTCTATTCCACAGTAGGTGTGCGTGCTCGCCACGTGCACCGGTGCTGAAGTTTTTCCCTTCACAGTATCCGTACTGGAGGAGCACCGCAGTGACCCCTGGAGTGGTGCCTGTATATCGCGCTATGAAGGGAGCCACGTGTTCCCCCCACCCTCAGTTCCTTCTTGCCGGATAACTCCAATAGAGGGGAAGGAGGGCAGGGTGTGGAATAGACATGAGCAACACATCTAGAAGAACACCAGTTACGGAACAGGTAACTGTCCTTTCTTCTTTGAGTGATTACTCATGTGTATTCCACAGTAGATGATTCCAAGCAATATCTTTTGGAGGTGGGTAGGAGTTCACAGTGGCTCGGGAAGAAGTTCCGCCCTGCCAAACCCAGCATTGTCCCTAGACTGGGTGACGATCGCGTAAATGTGTGAAATGAGGCCCAAGCGGCTGCCCTACAAATGTCTTGGATAGGGACATGGGCTATGTAGGCAGCTGATGAGGTCTGAGCCCTCGTAGAGTGTGCTCTAATGATCGGTGGCAGGGGAACCCCTGCCAGATCTTAACACGTGTGTATGCTGGGTGGAGATGGGTTGCCCTTTCACCTGCTCAGCCGAGGCAACAAAAAGTTGCGAGGATTTCCGGAATGGCTTAGTCCGTTCCAGATAAAAGGCCAGCGCCCTACCCACATCGAGCGTGTGGAGGTGGCGTTCCTCATTGGAGGAATGGGGCTTAGGACAGAGCACAGGGAGAAAGATGCTCTGCTCCATATGGAAGGCGGAGACCACCTTCGGGAGGAACGCCAGGTGTGGGAGAAGCTGGACTTTATCCCTGTGGAAGATGGTATAGGGGTGTTCTGAGGTCAAGGCCCTAAGTTCCGAGACCCGTTGGGCCAACGTGATCGCTACAAGGCAGGCCACCTTCCATGAGAGGTGAGACCAGGACCATGTGGCCAGGGTTTCAAAGGGAGGCCCTGTGAGTCGGGACAAAACCAGGTTTAGGTCCCATTGTGGCATGGGGGGGTCTAGCATATGGAAATGACCAGTCAAGGCCCTTCAGGAAACAGGAGGTCATGGAGAGGGAGAAGACCGAGTGCCCTTGCACCAGCGGGTGGAAGGCTGATATGGCCGCCAGGTGTACCCTGACCGAGGTGGGTGCCAGTCCTTGGGCCCTAAGGGACACGAGGTAGTCCAGAATGAGCTGGAGAGGTGCAGAGGAGGGGGAAACTCCCCGCTCATTCGCCCACTTGGGAGAACCTGGACCACTTCGCCACATACGTCCAGCATGTTTCCTGCTGCTTTCCAGGAGGACCTCCCTTACCTGCTCCAAACACCTGCCCTCCTCCTCATCTAGCCATGGAGCAACCACACTGTCAGGTGGAGTGCGGCTAGGTTGGGATGGAGGAGGTGGCCCCCATCCTGGGAGAGGCAGTCCGGGCAAAGCGGCAGTGTCCTCGGGGGGGGGGGGCTGCCAAAGAGGTGAAGGAGGGTCCCATACCAGTGCTGGTGGGCCCACGCTCGTGCTATGACAATGACTCTCACCTTGTCTGCTTTTATCTTTTGCAGGACCTTGTCTATGAGGGAAAATGGTGGGAAAGCATAAACGAGCTCGCCTGACCACCATAGGAGGAACACATCGGAGATCACGCCCCTCTCTACCCCTTCTCTGGAGCAGAACTGAGGGCAACGCCAATTCTGGTGGTTTGCAAAGAGGTCGATCTGGGGAACTCCCCACTCTCAGAAGAGCCAGCGAGCGACCTCCGAGTGGAGCGACCACTCATATTGAGGGGAGAAAATCCTGTTGAGGCGATTTACCATCGTATTGTGGACACCTCGGAGGTGTGCGGCCCTCAGGGAGATATCGTGGGCTATACAGAACTCCCATAGGCTCAGGACTTCCCAGCAGAGGGCCAGGGAGTGAGTGCCGCCTTGCCTGTTGATATAGTACATGGCGGCAGTGTTGTCCGTGAGGACTCTGACCACCTTGCCGCGAAGGTGCGTGTGGAAGCCCATGCACGCCAACCGCATTGTTCTGAGCTCTTTGACATTTATGTGGAGGTACAGGTACGGGACTGACCACGTCCCTTGAGTCTGTGTGTTCCCTGTGTGGGATCCCCAACCCAAGTCCGATGCGTTGGTCACCAAGTTTACAGATGGGCTGGCATCCTGAAAGGGAACTCCTTGCAGCATATTGCTTGGGTAAGACCATCATAGAATGGAAGCCAGTACTGGGGGTGGAACCGTGAGAACCTTGTCCAGCCTGTCCTGGGCCTGAGAAAATTGGGAGGCTAACCAGAACCAGAGGGGCCTCATTCGGAGTCTGGCATGGTGGACCATGTATGTACATGTTGTCATGTGGCCCAGAATTCGAAGGCACGCTCTTGCTGTTGTCACCAGGAAGGCCGTGACCGAGGTGATGAGATCTCTCAGTGCCTCAAACCTGTCTTGGTGCAGGGGCAGAGTCATGCGGCCTGGTGCCAAGGGAGACAACACATTGAAGAGGGAATAGGATGGGCCCTCCATCTCCTCGGCCTGCAGCTGGAGGCTGGATGCCACACGCTTTAGCAGGTCTTGGTGTGCCTTGAAGTCCTCCTGTGGGACTGAAGGTGGAGGTGCTGTTATGGTGTTGTCCGGTGCTAGGGAGAGGGCCTGCACGGAACCGAAGGCCTCGGTCGGTACCGGGGGGTCGAGTCTGGGCGCAGATCCGCTGACTCGTCTCTTAGGCAGCCAGCCAGACGAGGCTGATGAAGCCTGAGACGCTCCGGCAACTGAGTGGGCCCCCGTCTGGGCAGGCATCGGCGGCCATGGGGTCCATTGGCACCACTGCCCTTGCCACGGGGCCCCTTGCCACTGACCCAGCTGGGAGCCTGGTGGCGCTATCTGTCCCAGTTGAGCAGTGCAGACCGAGGACAGGTGGCTAGGCGCCGAGGCCAAGGTCCCCGTCAAGTGCACTGTCTCACGAGAGCAGTAGGCGCAGCGGTGCCTACGATGCTGCCTCCCTCGAGCCCTGGACCTCGACATCAAGGAACTGTATCCACCTGAAGTGCTGCTTCGGTACTCGTGACGGCGTCGGGAGGTCCGGTGCCCCTGCGCTGAGGCATCGCGGGGGGTCTCAAGTGCGATGTCTATGTGAGTGGAAAGTGGAACAGGAACGACAATGTCTATCCCATCGAGAGCAGCTGCACTAGTCGCATCGCGAAGGGGAGTGTTCCCAGTGCCTCTCTCGGTGCCTACGCTTGCTGGCAGGTGGCGTTGAGGGTCCCTGAACCCACTCTAACAACTGAAGAAACAATCCATGAAAGGTACCACTAAGGTCGAGAAGAGCAGAGCTAGAGCACAAAGTTCCGACAACCTTCACTGGCGGCAAGAAGGAACTGAGGGTGGGTGGACGCGTTGCTCCCCTTATAGTGGAATATACAAGCAGCACTCCCCTAGTATGGGTACTGTCAGGGAAAAACTTTCGGCACTGGTGCACGTGATGAGCATGCACACCTACTGTGGAATACACACGAGCAATCACTCGAAGAAGAACTAGGGGGGATGAAATGAAATTAATGGGCAGCCGGTTTAAAACAAATAAAAGGAAGTTCTTCTTCACACAGTGCACAGCCAGCCTGTGAAACTCCTTACCTGATGAGGTTGTGAAGGCTGGACTATATCCAGTTCTCTTTTAAAGCCTGTTAAATTCATAGAGGTTAAGTCCATTAATGGCTATTAGCCAGGATGGGTAAGGAATGGTGTCCCTAGCCTCTGTTCGTCAGAGGCTGGTGTGGACGACATGACAGAGATCACTTGATCATTATCTGTTAGGTTCACTCCCTCTGAGCCACCTCGCTTTGGCCACTGTCGGCAGACAGGATACTGGGCTGGATGGACCTTTGGTCGGACCCAGTGTGGCCATTCTTATATTCTTAAAGTTAGTTTTGATCTTTAAGTAAATTAGAAATGTTCCTTCAATGAATAGCTGGCCAACTGTATGCATTCCAAGGTTCTCCCAATCTTTAAAACCCTTTGGTTTGTAATTTGAATTCAGATATGGATAATTTGCAATGGGTGTCACTGGTGCGGGGTGAGGGAGTGGAAACTTATCTGCCGTTTTATCCCAAACCCATAGAGTAGCCTTTGCTAAAGGATGTGTATACATGTCTGGAGAGCATGATATTTCTTAACAGCTTATGGCAGCCTAACAACGTTTACTCAGACACTATTTTCTTGTTTGCTGCAGATCCAGTAATACAGCTGAATTTAAGGGCAAACCCTATTGTCAGATTTTGCTGGACCTGCTGGAGAAGGCTGAGAGAGAAATATCTGCAGCATGTCCTGAAACAGAACTTCTGGTTAATTCACTGTTGTTTAAAGAAACCAACAAAGATGTATCTTCTTAAAAATATGCTTGCTAGGTTTGCAATCCGTGGAGAAATGGACTTTGATTTTGTGGTACACTAAGAAATGAGTGCTGTTGTCCAAATGTATCGTACACAGATGATTTCATAAAAAACAAAGTTATTCTCCTCGTACAGTAAAGCTTTGAGATGTGTTTTCTCTATGTGTAATTTCACCATGTGTATGCATGTGCTCCATGCACCTGAGACCAGAAGATTTTTTGTTAACAGTATCCTCTGGCCTGTGCCCTGCCCCTCCTCATGCTCTCAGCCAAGGGCATAAGTTACTTCACTTATTCTTCTACAGCGAATACCCTTCGGATAAGAATCCATAGCAGAGGGGAAGGAGGGTGGGTGGTGGACTACAGAGCGTGACCACATACCTTTAAGAAAAAACGGTTACTTACCTTCTGTAACTTGTTCTTCGAGATGTGTTGCTCATATCTATTCCAGTTAGGTGTGTGTATGTGCTGCGTGCACAGAAGTCGGAAGCTTCTTCTCTAGCAGCTATCCATTGGGCTGGCTGGGAAGCCCCCTGGAGTGGCGCCAAAATGGCGTTCTATGTAAGACCCTGCCGCCCTGACCCCACTTCAGTTCCTTCTTGCCGGCTACTCCGACAGAGGGAAAGGTGGGGGGGATGGAATAGATATGAGCAACACATCTCGAAGAATAGTTACAGAAAAGGTAAGTAACCATTTTTTCTTCTTTGAGTGATTGCTCATATCAATTCCAGTAAGGTGACTCCCAAGCCTTACCTCAGAGGTGGGGTTGGAGTCAAGGAACTGCAGATTGAAGAATCGCTCTGCCAAAGACCGCATCGACCCGAGAGTGCTGAACGATGGCATGGTGGGACATGAAGGTGTGCACTGAGGCCCACATGGCAGCCTTGCAGATTTCTTGGAGAGGAACGTGTGCCAGAAAGGCTGCTGACAAGCCTGAGCTCTCGTGGAGTGAGCCGTGACAGCAGATGGCGAGACATTTGCCAAGTTGTAGCAAGTACGAATACACTTGGTGATCCACAAAGATATTTGCTGAGAGGAAACCGGAGTGCCTTTCATCCGCTCCGCGATGGTGACAAATAACTGGGTTCTTTTACAGAAGGACTTTGTTCGGTCTATATGGAAGGCAAGCACCCTTCTAATGTCCAGAGAATGGAGGTGCTGCTCCCGAAGGTCAGCATGCGGTTTTGGGTAGAAAACCGGTGGGAAGATATCCTGACTCATATGGAAACGGGACACCACTTTTGACAGAAAAGCTGGGTGAGGTCTTAGTTGAACTTTATGAAAAATGGTATAGGGTGGTTCACACGTGAGAGCCCGTAGTTCGGACACCCGACGGGTGGAAGCGATAGCCACTAGTAAGGCAACCTTCCAAGAGAGATAGAGGAGTGAGCAGGAGGCCAGCAGCCCAAAAGAGGGCCCATAAGGCAAGAGAGGACTACTTTAAGTCCCATGCAGGCATGGGCAGCTTCATTGAAGGATGAATCTTCTTCAAGCCTTTGAGGAAATGCTGTATGACTGGGTGTGCAAATACTGAGTGCCCAGCCGCGTCTGGGTGGAACGCAGAGATGGCCGCGAGGTGAACCTTAAGGGATCCAAAGGCTAGGGGCTGGTTCTTCAAGAACATCACGTAGTCCAAGATGCACAGGATCGAAGCCTGGAGTGGGAGCACCTGCTGCTGAGTGCACCAGCTGGAAAACTTCTTCCACTTAGCCTCGTAGGTATGCCTAATTGATGGCGTATGACTTTCCAGGAGCACCTGCCTTACCGAGTCCGACCAGGCGGAAGGAACAGAAGGCTGGGCACTTCTTGTTGGTCCATGAAGCGAACAAGTTGACTCGGGCAAACCCCCAGATGAGGAAAACAGAGTGAATGATGTCTGAGCGGATCAACCATTCATGGGTGAGAAAACACCTGCTCAAGCTGTCCACCAGTATGTTCTGGACACCCGGCAGGTACAAGGCTTGAAGGGTGATGGAGTAGGCTAACCAGAATTCCCACAGAAGGAGGGCTTCTTGGCAGAGTGGCAATGATCAGGCTCCACCTTGTTTGTTCAGATAGAACATGGCCGTGGTGCTGTCCGTCAGGACTGCTACGCAGTGCCCTTGTAAGTGGGGAAGGAATGCTTGGCACACAAGGCGAATCACCCCGAGCTCTTTGATACTGATGTGTAATGACAGCTCGCTTTTGTGCCATAAGCCCTGCGTTGTCAGGCTCACGAGGTGGGCCCTCCATATCAGGGCAGATGCGTCTATAACCAGGATCAGGGTGGTTTGAGGGGTATGGAACGGGACCCCAGTACCCACCATATGGGGATCCAGTCACCAGCATAGGGAGTCGAGTGTGCGCTCTGGGACCATGAGCACCATATCTAGACTGTAGCGGCCCAGACAATAAGCTGATGCCAATCATATCTGTAGAGGCCTGAGTCTTAGCCTGGTGTGTTGCACCACATAGGTACAGCACGCCATGTGACCCAGCAACCTGAGACACTGCCTTGCTGTTGTGGTGGGAAACTTGCAGAGGGTGGTAATTATGCTTGCTATAGCCAGGCGCCAGGCCTCCGGGAGGAAAGCTCTTGCTTGGGTTGTATCCAGGACTGCTCCGATGAACTCTATTGTTTGAGTAGGGGAGAGGACAGATTTGCTGCCGTTCTGCATGATGCCCAAGCAACTGAAGGTGTCATGACCAGTTGTACTTGAGACTGGACTTGTTGGTGAGATCGGCCCCGTATAAGCCAGTTATCGAGGTACAGGAAGACGTGCATGTGTGTTGGTAAAGAAAAGCTGCCACGACCGCCATGAACTTGGCAAAGACATGTGGGGCTGTGCACAAGCCGAATGGGAGGGCTGTGAACTGATAGTGCTTCTTGTTCACCACAAAACGGAGGAAACGTCTGTGAGGCAGAGTAACAGAAATGTGAAAGTACGTGTATTTCATATAGAGGGCAGCATACCAGTCTCCCGGATCCAGTGAGGGAACAACAGTGGCTAATGAGACCATGCAGAATTTCAGGTTGACAATATGTTTGTTGAGCTCCCTGAGGTCCAGAATGGGTCTTAGGCCTCCCTTTCCCTTGGGGACAAGGAAATAATGGGAGTAGAAACCCTTGCTCCTGAGCTCCTGAGGCACTTCCTCCACTGGTCCTAGGTCAAGGAGGGATTGTACCTCCTGGGCGAGAAGCTGCTCGTGAGAAGGGTCCCTGAAGAGGGATGGGGAAGGAGGGCAGGATGGAGCGGAAATGGATAGAATATCCCATCTGCACCATGCAGAGGACCCAACGGTCCAATGTAATATGGGACCAGGCATGGTAAGAACAAGATAGATGGTTCAGAAAGGGATAATTGTCTGGGGTGTTAGCTAGTAGTCCATCCTTGAGCGCACCTTCAAAATGGGCACTTAGGGCCGGGAGTGGCTTGGATTGTCCTTGACCCTGTCCGGAGAGGGGATGTAACAGTCTACATCGAGAGTACCTGCTTCTCCAATGGGAGAAGTCCTGACTAGGTCTAGGTGGGAAGGAGCATTGCTGGGTAGTCTGGAGTTTAAATGGTTTTTTTGGTTAGCCGGGGTATGCATGCCCAAGGATTTAATAGTGTTTCTTGTGTCCTTTAAGGTATGTAGATGGGAATTGGTTTGCTCCACAAACAGGCCCTGACCATCAAAGGGGAGATCTTCGATGGTGTGCTGCACCTCAGGCGGAAGTCCCGAAGACTGGAGCCAGGCATTCTGCCGCATGGCGATGCTGGATGCCAGAGTGTGTGCAGCCGTGTCTGCAGCATGAAGGAAACCCTGAAGGGAGGTTTGAGCTACCAATTTTCCCTCCTCAGCAATGGCCCCCATTTCCGTACAAGCCTCTGCTGGGAGAAGCTGAGGGTTGCCTCAAGAGGCTGGGTGTCTGAGCATGACGATGGTGGGGCACCCTGGGCCTGATGATATGCCCAAGTGGTCCAAAATTGCCACTGAGGTTGCCAGTTGGGCGCCGGGGAGGGAGGGGTCATGACCGAGGCTTCCCGGGCCTGACTGGGGAATGTCTGAAACCCCCTGAAGCTCTCCCTGATCCGCTGGAAGGAGATTGAGATCACAACACCCAAGGAGGAGCGATGGGTGAATGGAGCGAAGGGGGCACCGAGTTCCTTGACAGATGGGGGTCACACGGAGATTGGTGTCATGGAGCTGATCATGACCCCGAGCGATGCTGTGTTGGAGAGCAGTGCCATGAAGAGGTTCGGCAATGAATCATAGGCCAGTGCTGTGGTGACAGCTGGGGCGGAGATTGGTGCTCTGAGTGACGTTGGTCTGAACGGTGCCACGAGGTTGCCGAACGTGACCTGGACCACGTTCCAGGAGTCTACAGCGACCTTGAGAGTGAACTGCTCCCAGGGTCAGGGCTGCGGGACCAGCACTGCGAGTCTAACCGGTGCTATGAGTCAGACCAGTACCTGGAGTGATGCCAGGATGCCAAATGGCGCCAGGACTCAGAGTGGCGTGGAGATGCTGGTCTCAGGGCTGACAGTCCGAACATCACCGGTTTGCCCTTGGACGGTACCAAGACTCAGGCCAGAGCCAGTGCTTGGGTCGGGGGACACCGGTGCTGTCATTTCGATGAGCCCTCTGGCGGCCTCAAAGGTATCTGGAGTGGAAGGTAATGTAACCTATTCCACTTGCGAGGTCCCTTGCACGGGGCTGGCATGAGCAGACCGGGGCCTAGCGGTCTTGTCAGGCTTAGAGGCCTGGTCCAAAGCTTGCTCAGTTGGGGCTGGAGCGACCGCTTCAGGTCTAATGGAGGGTCCTCCCAAGGCTTCCTTCTTTCGAGCAACTGGGGAGTGGGAACGGTGTTGGGGCAGGCGTCTCTGGGGCCTGGGAGATCGTTGGTCCCAAGGCGGCCGAGGGATCTTCTCTGGTGCCATGGCCGGTACCGCTGGAGGAGCACTGTGCACTGAGGCGCTCGGTCCCGCGTCGAGAGGGATGCAATGCAGACTCCATGAGGAGTTGCTTGAGTCAGATTTCCCTCTCTTCTTGTTCTGGGCTTGAACGCCTCACAGATTTTACACTTATCAGCCTGATGGCCCTCCCCTAGACACCTAAGGCAGGAGTCGTGGGGATCGTCAGTAAGCATGGGCTTGTTGCAAGAAGTGCAAGGTTTGAAGCCCTGGGATGGCATGCCCCAGAGCCCCGCAAGGCAGTCGTTGAATGCAAAACTGCCCTCAACTACTAAACTACACTTAACACTAAGTATCAGAGGGGTAGCCGTGTTAGTCTGGATCTGCAAAAGCAGCAGAGTCCTGTGGCATCTTATAGACAAACAGACGTACTAGAGCACGAGCTTTCGTGGGTGAATACCCACTTTGTGCATCTGATGAAGTATTCATTGTATTCACCCACGAAAGCTCATGCTCCAATACGTCTGTTAGTCTATAAGGACTCTTTGATACTTAACACTAAGATAACTATCAACAATTAACTAACAAAGGTAACTAGAAAGCTATGGATTAATGGAGCACTTGAGAAACAAGAGACTACGGTTCCAACAACCCTCACAGTAAGAAGGAACTGAAGTGGGGTCGGGCCAGCACTATCACATAGAACGCCATATCAACGCCACTCCAGGGGGCTCCACAGCCGGCCCGATGGGTAGCTGCTAGGGAAAAAGCTTCCGACGTCCGTGCACGCAGTGCGCGCACCCACCTAACCGGAATTGATATGAGCAATCACTCCAAGAAGAACTCCAGTTACTGTACAGGATAAGTAAACTCCTTCTTCAAGTGATGATTCCTTTGTGTATTCCACTCGAGGTGAGTCACAAGCAATACGCACCGAGGTGGCAGGTCAAGGACCCTACCATACCAATGATTGAAGCCTGCACCAGGGCGTAATGTCTTGTCTATATGTTTATACATGCAGACCTTCAGGATGCTGCCCTACTTATCTCAAGATAACAGAGGTCTTGCTGGCAAGCTACAGAGGTTACCTGGCCTAGCTGAGTGTATCCTAACCCTTTGCCTGGCAGGGGTTTCAATCAATTCATAGCAAAGCAGGATGCAGCCCAAAATCCATATAGAAAGTCTCTGCGATGAGACAGATTCTCCTCTCATACGTTCAGTGAAGGCGACAAAGTTTAGGGGAATGAAATTAGGGCTCTTGAGACTGCACCCTATGGAAGACTGTGTAGGGAGAGTAGGGCTGTGTAGGGCTGCCAGTTCTCTCACTCCTTGCCGAGATAATGGCAACAAGGACAACTTGCATGGATAAATGACTGAAGAACATGAAGCTACAGGCTCAACTGAGGATTTAGATAGGACTAAATTGAGGTCTTATGCTGAAGATGGTTTCAGCAGCAGAGAAACACCTCACCCTGGGACTGGATGGGCAAAGATGGTATAGTAGTCCATCCAGGGGTGACAGGCACTAACAGCTGCTAAGTGTACCCTTAAGGAGCTGGCGATAATCCTGATATCCCCAGGGAGGGAAAACAGCCCAATAAAAGGAGGATTTGGGAACTCTCCAGCGATACCTGATGACATTGGCACCATCTGGAAAATCTCTTCCATTTTGCTGTGTAGCACTTCCTTGTAGAGCAAGGGTGGGCAAACTACAGCTCGTGGGCCAGATTCGGCCCCTTCGGGCTTTGGATTCGACCTGTGGGATTGCCCCCCGTGGTGCCACGGGCCCCACACTGCTCTCAGAAGTAGCCCCTGGGCGGTGGGGCAGAGGGAGGGCTCCATGTGCATTGCCCTTGGCTCCAGGCACCGCACCCTGCAGCTCCTATTGGCTAGGAATGGGGAATCGTGGCCAATGGGAGATTTGGGGGAGGTACTGGAAGCGTGGCAAGGGCAGCACACGCAGAGCCCTCCACCCATCCCCTAGGGGCCGCAGCATTTCCTGGAGCAGCGCGGGGCTGGAGACAGGGCAGGCAGGCTGGAAGCCTGCCCTGGCCTCAGTGCACACCGCTGCCATCCCGGGACTGCTTTAGGTAAGCGGTGCTGGGCCAGGGCCCGAACCCCTCCTGTACCCCGCCCCCCAACTCCCTGCCCTAAGCCCCCTGCCTGCACCTTGCACCCCAACCCCCTGCCCTGAGCCCCCTCATACATCCCACACCCCTCCTCTGCCCTAATCCCTTGCCCTGAGCCCCTTCATGCACACCACACCCCCTCCCACAGTCCGCACTCCCACCCTCCCACACCCCAACCCCCTGCCCCAGCCCTGCATACAAATTCCCCACCCAGATGTGGCTCTCGTACCAAAAAGTTTGCCCACCCCATTGTAGTTCCTAGCATGATTTCTGTGAGGACAATCAGGCTCCAAGTATGGGAGCAATGACTTGCCTTGATGACAGATGCGCCCCCGCTACCACTTAATATCTTCATGAACCTCCTTGACTCTATGAAGAGGCTGAATGGAAACAGCTCTTAGTACCTAGACCAACAGTAAACCTCCTGGGTGCAGGGACGCTACACTTGGAGGGGATAGGAGTTTCCCAAGGCAATACAAGCAGGTGTTATGGCTGTTGCTGATTGGGAAGGCCCAGAGACAGACCAAACATTTCTTAAAACCTGGGGCCTTGGGCATAATATAAATGGGGTGGGAGAGAACCCCAAAGTTCTTTACAGAGCTTATCAAAAACTAACTTAGTAAAGAAAAACTATTTACAGCTAAGAA
Source organism: Chelonoidis abingdonii (assembly GCF_003597395.2). Taxonomy (NCBI): domain Eukaryota; kingdom Metazoa; phylum Chordata; order Testudines; family Testudinidae; genus Chelonoidis; species Chelonoidis abingdonii. The sequence continues at coordinate 1,624,596 of NC_133787.1, read as the reverse complement.
AAAGAGCTAGGTAACACTGGGGACATTAGAGCAGTTCTGTCTCAGAGCACAGGTGATAGAAAGGAAGTGGAAAGCCAGTCCGCCCCGGCGCTTATCTCCTTGGAAGGGAACATGGGAAGGTGTAGGACACAGGAACGGACCACCAGACACTGCTAACAAATATCATCCAGTCTCAGAAAGGTGCACATCTCAAGTGGAATACACACAGGGGTCTCACTTGGAGAGAATCATCCAAGAAAAACAATTTCTAAAGTAAGAGGCTACAGATGGAAAGAATGACAGCTAATCTGAACATGCACCACAAAACTTTCAACATAAAATGGGCCCAAATTTAGGAAACTCGTAATCTTATAAAAACATTGTCTTCATTTGAAGACAACTGTGGCAATCACAGCTTACTTGCTTACTCTTTACAAAGAGAAAATACCCTTCTCGTAACCATGGCTCAAAGAGCCTGGCAGTTCCAGTAATTCTTTTTATCTCGCTCACTGAGGCAGGCTTACCTTAGGAGCTGTTACAAAGATGGCCTGCTTGGAATGTACTCAACATGTCCTGTACATCAAGGTCAGTGAACGGATTAAAAGTGACCTACCTCTACATGTTGTGCTATTAGGGTTGGCAACTTCCTAATCACATAAAACCGAGCACTCTAGCCCCGCCCCCCCCTTCCCCAAGGCCCTGTCCCCTCCCTGCATTCACTACATTCCCCCTCCCTAGGTGGCTCACTCTCCCCCACTCTCTCTCATTTTCACTGGGCTGGGTGGCAGGGGTGCGGGAGGGGGTGAGGGCTCTGTCTGGAGCTGAGGATGAGGGGGTCAGGGTGCAGGAGGGGGCTCCAGGCTGAGGCAGAGGGGTTCAGGGTATGGGAGGAGGCTCTGGGCTGGGGCAGGGGTGTGGGTTCTGGCTAGGAGTGTAGGCTCTGGGGTGGTACTGAGGATGAGGGGTTTAGGCTGCAGGAGGGGGTTCCTGGTGGCAGGGAAGGAGGGCGTTCAGGGCTGGGGCACAGGCTTATGTCAGGCAGCTCCCAGTCAGTAGCGCAGTGGGGCTAAGGCAGACTTCTTGCTTGTCCTGACTCTGTGCTGCACCCCGGAAGTGGCCAGCAGGTCCGGCTCCTAGGCAGAGGCGCGGAAGGCAGCTCTGCATGCTGCTCTTGTCCTCAGGCACTTCCCCCACAACTCCCATTGACCGTGGTTCCCAGCCAGTTGGAGTGTAGAGCCAGTGCTTGGGGCGGGGGCAGCGTGTGGAGCCCTGTGCTCCCCTCCCCGACATAGAAGCCGGATCTGCTAGCCGCTTCTGGGCTGAAGTGCGGAGCCAGGACAGGTAGGGACCAGCCTGCCTTAGCTCCGCAGCATCGCCGACAGGACTTTTAATGGCCCGGTCAACAGTGCTGACTGGAACCACCAGGGTTCCTTTTTGACTGGCCACCCGGTCACCCTATGTGCTATGTCTGTGGCAGATTACAGGAGCAGTCTGACTGAAGGTTTAAGATGCCATGGCATTCTGAGCAGACTCCATATTCCCCGATCCAAAACCATAGTAGTGAATTTAAAAGTGTGTGTGTGTGTGTGTGTGTGTGTGTGTGTGTGTGCGCGCGCGCGAGAGAGAGAGAGAGACACAACTAAGTGGTAGCCATTTCAGAACTGTTCCATTATCAACATGGGACTGTGGGTTGCAACAGGTTCAGCCTCCATATGGACGCTACCAAAAGCTAAGATAGCAGGAGATGCTGTACAATCTAACCCTCAAAATCTCCGAGCACACACATACTCATCCTTTAAAACATCTAAAGACTAGCTCACTCAATTTCTGTCTCTCCTTCTCTCCCTCCACCTTGCCAGCAGTGCCACCTCCCACGACCCTACTGACCCCAATGCCTACTCCTGTTGCTCTGAGATACCCAGGTCAGAAAGGCATGAGCAGGGTGAAGAAAATTGGCACAAACACAGCTCTGGCATGAAATATGTCATTCATGAGTCATTGCTTAAACTGACATGGAAAAAATAAAGCAGATTTCAGCTACTATGGTTCACTAATGATTGATGGGAAACTCAAAAGGACAAATTAACTTGTCTGCTTTTCATAAGTGACGACGATGAGTGTATCAGTGTCAATGTGCATGCCAGAGGCAAAGCCTGACTTAGAAATACTGATTGTGCAGAAGAATACAATTCTTTTGTGCTAGGCACAAGTTGCAGACAGAGAGCCTGGAACTAGCTCTGAGTAGTTAAGCTGCCTTGTCAAAAGGGTTCATTTTGTTAAAAAGAGGTGAGACTGAGTGTGAAGCTGCTGAGGAGAGCTTTCAACTAAACTAAGGGTCATAGTGGTCACTTCTCCTACCTCATCAGAACAGTGCATTTGCAGCTGGGGATCTAGCCGGTAATCAAGAGCAGATTCCTGGATTATCACTCGGATCTGATCCTCGCAGTCTGGAGACAGACGCTATCGAGAGGAGGAAGATAGCAATTAGCCAACCAAATAATGAGCTTGATTTTTGCTAGTCAGCTGTCTTGGCACCTTTAATAACAGGGTTAAATGCATTTAATATGTTTATTCTATAGTGATGACTAAGAGGTAATGATGGTTAAACTATGAGTGCAAAACACTTGGACTCTTATCCATACGTAGCACAAGATTAGGTACATACACACTGCAAGAGAGTCTAATTTACTAGGATGGAGAGTCAATCAGAGTTGCTGCGCACATTTCTGTGCAGATCATAGTTACACATTTACCTTCCCCACTCACCTGGTCTGCATATTTCAACTTGAGGCAGGAGATGACCTGCCCCTCCAACTCTGCATCATCCTTAGCTGTACTCAGAATATTTTGGCAAAATTTGGGGATGTCTTGTTTGCAGGCCTTTCTGAGCACTGGATTCAAGCGGTAATCTAACCAAGAGAGGAAAGAGGGAAAGGAACCACACTAGAATTTTCACACTATTGGAACAAAAGATGTAATAAAACTGACAGAGCTCCAAAGGGGATCTGCAGTAGGAATTCCTTCTGGATGACACTGTCTTTCAGCAGTTTGAAAGAGCTAAATTGTCACTTTTTACTTTGTAGAAATTGACAACGAAGTAACAAGTGAAACCAATAATCACATGACACTCAGTAACTAGGGTGGAGACACTGTTTGCTCTTAGACTAGGTGAAGGGGAATTAAATGAAGGGAAGGTATCTGCAGTTAAGGCTGAGCAGATCACTCCTCAGCCCGGGCAGGTAACTAGCTCCTTCCTCTGGATAAAAAGGAGAAGTGGAGGCTACAGTACCTGTGTTCTGTGTGATCTGTCGCTTGGTGATCATTTGTTTACATTTAGGGTCCATCACCTCATTGTTCTTATTCTGTTTCAGACACTGCAACATGTTCTTCGGATCTGCTTCAGGGCAGAACCTCTGCAAAGAGAAACCCAGGTTTTATAGCATATGAAACGTCATGCATTCACAAGAGAGACTAAACAGTCACCTGCCCAAGCCGAAGAGGGACCATGCCTGACTCTCCCTTGCCAATAGCCACCACTAACAGCAATTGCTCTCACCCTCTGCTTTGGCAGGGGAGAGAAATGAGGAGAATACTGTTTTATGCAGCATGGTCTGAGCAGTCGCTAGCAACTGAGGTCCCAGGCTGCAGCTTACTGCTCTATGTCAGTAACACCAAGCAAAGCCGGATGCCCCTTTGCTTCCCCATTCCACGTTTTGGTGCAAAACTTCCATTGTGTCTGTCTGCGTCTCATACCCATCTTCTTCTTTGTCCCTGTTTGCTCCAGAAACAGGAATAAACTGAAGCTGATGATCGCACCTTCAAGTCACTGCCCTGTGCAACAGGTGCTGTGCAGAACCCCAGAACACTGAGGCAGTGCTCAGTGCAATTTATGGAGCACTGGAGAGCTGAGTGTAGTGCACAGAGATAATAAAATCGTCCATCTAGATCAATGGATTGACCAACACTCTACAGACTAACCACTGCTCCGGTGGATCCTGCTCTTGCAGGGCCTCTAGTTCTAGGAGCTGTAGTTGAGGCTTCCGTGCTGTGGTAACCTTCCACTAGCCTTGATTATGCTACAGACATTTTTTTTAAAAGCCTGGGTCCATTACCAGCCCTACTGTCAGACATTAATGGAGCCAGGTTACTGTTTTATTAACGCTCCATGTTAACGCAATGTCCTGGTGCTCCTCCAGCCATGAAGTAAAGTGTTTATTAGTGTTTAATGTTGTCTCCTGACTAGGAGGTGTCAGCATTCTGAGCTTGAGGGTGGTTTAATCTTGCGAGTGGCCAGAGCAGCTGTATGATTTTGCCTTATCTGTCGCTTGATAAAAGGCTGTATTTGCAGTGAACTGAAAGAGTTACATCAATCTGCATTCTTGACAACTTTTTTTCCTTGGATAGAAAGGGATCCAGTGCAGCAGCAGACTAGACTAGATCCAAGTTCTATCAAAAACTCAAGCACATCAATTCCCTTTCTCCTCCAACACCAGCTGATACTCCAGGCAACAGATTTGCTTGTACCCCAGCCTACCTTGATCATGAGACACAATGGCATTTGGGGGCAGGGACTGCAGTTGAGTGTTCTTTCAGTGATATCCTCTTTCATGTTGATTCAAGGTTATAAGTCAAAAAAGGACCTAATTATGTTGTGTAAAAAGCAGCATGGTCTGAAGCAGCCATTTTGGTAAGAAGTCACTGTAGAGAATATAGAACTTGTGGGGTTTTTTTTTTTGTTTGTTTTTTAAATAAAACCAATCTCTTCCCCCCTGCCTTGTGTCAAGCATGAATATTCTGAGAGTTCTAGGTGAGTTAACTTTCCCTGTGGTCTCAAATCTATCCTCTCACTGGTCAGCATACGACTATTACCTTGATCATCTGCTTGCAGACCCTCATGAGTGTGTAGTCTAGTTCTGGATCCATCATCTCATTCTCCTGCAGTTTAAACACTTTCTGGTGACACCGGTTGCTCAGACGCTTCTTGTTTTCCTTCAAACACTCAATAATCTGCAGCAAGACAGTATGACAACAGTTGAGAAAGGCACATCAGTGGGGAAAATCCTCTCCTTTATACTTTGTCAAGAAATACTTTTGGTGTTCCCCTGTGGGCTCATTTTCAGCTTTCTGCACTTGTTAAATCCTAGGCATCAGAGGCTGGAATTTAACTCCCCCTCCCGCAAATAAATAAATAAATTTCTCACTCATGTTGTATTGCAGAGCAGATTGTATTCAGCTAGCCAATTGTTAGTTTTAATAAGATGGTCATGACACCTTCCTATTCAACTAGTGTCATAAACAGATAAGAAAAGTTAATAGCACAGAAGTACTTTATATCTCTTTGACTATAAAGGGTTAACAAGTTCAGTAGGCCTGGCTGTCACCTGAC
>NC_133787.1:1512346-1618560 GCF_003597395.2 Chelonoidis abingdonii | reverse complement strand
AGTTTGAATTACAGTGATCTTCCAGGGTAACCCAGGGAGGGGAAGTCTGGGAGAGGCAACGGTGGGGGAAAGGGTTTACTTTCCTTGTGCTAAGATCCAGAGGATCTGGGTCTTGGGGTTCCCCGGGCAAAGTTTTGGGGGGACTAGAGTGTACCAGGCACTGGAATTCCTGGTTGGTGGCAGCGCTACAGGTTCTAAGCTGGTAATTAAGCTTAGAGGAATTCATGTTGGTACCCCATTTTTTGAACGCTAAGGTTCAGAGTGGGGAATTATACCATGACAACTAGATTTACAAATTGCTAACTTTGCCTCGGTACAAAGGGATAAACCAACTGCCACATTGTGCTCTGATGTTATGCAGAAAGAGCTGGACACTGAAATGTTCCAATCTTCACAACAGTTGGAAAATACTCCAAAATGCAAGTCTAATGCTGTGTGCTTGGTAAGACAAGGACATTCTTCAAAAATAGGCTATGTGCAGTGAAAAACTGACATGGAAATAGTTAAAAGGCCCATCACCTGTGCATTGCCAAAGGGCACATTCGGGCAATTGTTCTTGATGTCATTCTTACAAGCCTCATACAGCTCTGGTTCCAGTCGAATATCCTCCGTCTATAAGATAAGTAGACCCAGGAAAACAAGCAGTTAGCCGACTCAAGCAAAAAGTCAATTAGTGTTTTATCCAGGAACTACAGTATATTCACAACAGCAGACAAAGGAGGCACTGAAGTATCACAAAAGAGAAGTCTTCAGTGCGGATCCAGTGGGTAAGAATGATCAGTGCTGAAAAGGTCACTGAGTTGTCACATGTCCAGGTTCTATTTTGGATGCATATCCCACTCTGGGTACTTTTCACTGGCTACCTTTCCTTGCAAGACTGACAATATCTGGCTCTCTTGTTCCAGTCACAGGCATCTGTCATGTATGTATATTCACCAGCTTCATTTTCATGCTTACCTAATCTTATGTCTGAATTATCCTGGTCGGGGCAAGTGGTAAAAGCCAGTGAATAATCAGTTTTGCAAATCCATGTAGCAGATCAAGACATGGTCATGTCTTACAGCTGGTTGTGGGTTTTAGGGTATGTCTACAACTGCCCACGTTACAGTGCGGCCACGGCAGCGCCGTGACATGGGCAGTGGAGTCATGCTTTATCGCCGGGGAGAGCTCTCCTGGAGATTAAAAATAACTACCCCGAACGAGGGGTGGTACCTTTATCGCCGGGAGCCACGAAGCACTGTCTCCACTGGCGCTTTTCAGTGCTAACACTTCTGTCGCTTAGAGGATGTTTTTTCACAGCCCTGAGTGACTGAAGTTTTAGTGCTGAAAGTGGCAGTGTAGACACAGCCTTAGAGTGAAATTCTATTTTACACTGCTGTACTGAACCAACTGTTCTGCATTTGAACTGAGGTCACATAGAATACTAACACTGAGTGGGGATTCCTATCTCCCTCTAGATGCAGGGTTCCTCCATAACAGTGAAGATTCCTCCCTTTCCCTCCACACCAGGGTCCAAGCCAGCCAACATCCTTCTGATTGAAGATTAAAGGCCACAACACTGATGGGAACCCATCCTGCTGTGCTCTTTAATTGAAGGCGCTGCTCAGTGATGCAAGACATTCACTGTCCCTGAGCCACAGACTGAGCTGCCTCTGAGGGTGCTGGGGATGGTCAGACAGAACTTCACCATTTACACAAAATAATGCAGGGGGAAAAGTCTTGAGGCTCTATTACTGTAAATACTACCAATGCCAGAGAAGGAGGAGGTAGCCTCATCTAGAGAAAAACAGGTTTTAATCCTTGCTGAGCCACTGACTCACTGAGTGGCCTTGGACAAGTCACTTCATCTCTGAGCCTCAACTTCCTCACGTGTAAAATATGGCTCATACTTTCCTCATGGGGGCTAGGGGAAGTCAGTGATTGTGTACTGCCATCCAGCTGCTGAGTATTAAGAGCTACGTTCAGGCAGCCGGCATCAGAACACTACATCATCACTGAGAGTCTGAAAGGCAACTGGCTTTTTGATGTGTTGCTTTAAAAGTTGTCCCTTTTACCTCTTCCAGTAGAAGGTAGATATATCTCATGAGCTTAATCATTTTCCAAAGTATGCAAGAGGGGAAACTATTATTGGAAAATAGATGGCCAAGAGCCTCATGCATACTTACCATCTCTAGCTCCTCGACGCGCAGCTGTTTGCGGCACTTCAGAGACACTCGCTGCTCCCTGGCGTCCTGCAGTGTGTCATTGCGCACCGTAGTGCTTAGACAGATCACCACGTCCACCCTGCAGAAAAGGAAACGGGTCCCTATTTATCATGCCAACCCATTCCTTGGCCCTGTACACCAGGCCAAAGGGCTAGCGTTAGGACACCATGTCACCAAGAAGCAAAGTAACTTAGTAACCCAGGACGCTCAGGAATGCCATGTCAGCATAAAGTGCTTGTGCATTTGATCTAGCCCAGGCACAATCAGATGAGAGTATAATTGGACTGAAGATTAAAATAGACAATTTGAGGATTTCTAATCCCAAATCCAGACTCAGCAGCTTGGTTCTGTACTGGACACTATAAATGCAGGCACAGGGAGACTTGTGTAAAATCCCACTGAAAACCTGGGACTTGTGCTCCCAAATCAAGTAGGTGCTTTTGAAAATCTCACTCTCAATGTCAGGGGTATGGTCTCCAAAGTAAGCACATGAGCACTAGAGGATGAGTGACTACGTCACCTACCATAAGCTCCATAAAGCAAGAGTAAGCCTGAGCTTGTGTTCCAATTCACATTTTTATCATCAATTGTTTGTAGATCATATTAGGACATTAAAATTTTTTTCTTTTGAAGAGAACAAACCTGCTGAAGATTTGTGGAGCTTCTTCCTTCATCAGCTAATCAACATTTTCTCCTACATCACAGGAGTAGCACAAGACAATGGATAACAGAAGTGCTTTAAAATTCTGGGGTGTCTGCCTATTCTTATGGCCATTGAAGAGAACAGCAAAATTTGAAATTTGCAACTAAGGCAGAAGTAGTATTTTCCTAAAGAGGAACCTCCTCCATTGTAAATGTTTGCTGCATACAGTCAAGCAGAGCTTAACAGAAACAGCGATTTTCACTGGGGCAGGCTAACACTTCTGATGACAGAGGCAAAGGAATGTTGTTAGAGAACTTCATTACATGCTTCTAGTCACTCATTTGCTACATACTTCTTTTTGATGTTGGGGCAAAGTTTCAGCACATCCTCCTTGCAAGCCATTTTAAATTTGTATGAGAATCTGAAATCCTTCATTTGAACCTAAGTGAAAAAGAAGCAGACATTAAAAGGAGAATATCAAAATAAGATGAGACACTAGGCTTGCTTGAAACAGCATATTCCATAGCACCTGAATTGCCATGCTCTATTCAGATAGAATCAATACGTTATGTACCTGATGCAATTCCACTGGCCAGAAGCATGAGCCCCCTCTGGCCAATTTCTCCTCTTCACCCCTACTCCCATGCCTCAAACAATGTTAGCCACAATCTCAAGACATCCTCACTACCGAATGAGTCTCAAGGAGTGACAGGCTTCGAAGAGCAACCTCATAATTTGCCTAACAAGATCTGTGGCAGGCTCGAGCTTTCCTGGGGCAGCTGCCCCTGTTGACTACTCATCACTAAGGCTAAGATTTTGTCAGGAATATTTTTTAGTAAAAGTCATGGACAGGGCATGGGCAAAAAAGAAAAATCCACGGAAGTCACAGACAGGTCACAACTTCCATTAATTTTTCTTTTACTAAAAATATCGCTGACAAAATGGGGATCAGCAGGTCTCCACACCGCCTGAAGTAGGGCAGCTGCGCAGAGGCTGTGGGGTACTCCTGCCACCCACAGTTCCAGGGGCCTGCCGTGACTGGGAGCTCTAAGGGGTCCCCCGCTCCCCCACCACCACCCAGGAGCTGTGGGAGCCACCAGAGGTGGAGGGGGTAACCTGCAGCTCCAGGCCCCCACACATGGTGGGGGAGCCTGAAGCTCCTGACTGACGCAGGCTGAAGTCACAGAGGTCGCTGGAAGTCACAGATTCCGCGACTACATTGTAGCCTTAATATTTAATAATTAATATTACCATAGAATTTGTTCCAACTGTGCTGCAGAATGCACTGGGCCCTGCCTCGAACAGAGACAGGGAAGGGGCATCAACGGAATTAGAGCTAACATTCAAAAGTGAAAGTTTATGACTAGATGTACAAATAGTGACATGAAATAAGGGATCAGACTTATGAAGTGAATTCCCAAGAGCTGTACTGGGTCTTGGATCATGAAGAGGAGCATGATCAGAAGTCTCCTACCCACTTCTCCCTGGACAAAGTGAGATGTTACAATGAATATGGTGCGTGGAGGCAAGTATTTGCTCACCAGCTGAAAGTGAGTGACTCCAATGGCGCACTTCTCATTCATCTCTTTCTGGTGCTTGTTCTGAATCAAACATTCCATCAAGTCCCCAGAGTCTATCTGGTTATCTGCCATCTCCTGAAGGAAGGAAGGAGGGACAGGCTGTTACCCTCTTGAAAACATTCCCATTCCGCCATGCTTTTTATAAATCAACCAATCAAATGACATGACCGCCAATAAGAATTCAAGGCAGTGAAATTAACAGCACTGTTCTCTACTTTGAACTTGAGCTCATTATGTGACCCTGTGTGGATTAATTAACATTAATCCCTCTGTAGATACTTAGTCACATGTCTGAGAGTGGAGTGCTCTCAACGCAGCGTGAGCACACACACACACACATATCCAGCCAACACTGACATCCATGATAAGAACTTTGTGACCAACAGATGTGAAGCTACCTGCTTATCATAAAGTGTGACTAATCAATACCACAGAGTGATGCAGTAAAGATGAGAGGCTGCAAGAGTGTAGGGAAGGGAGCGAGCCACTGGGGAGTCTGCTGCTGTGCAACTGGGGTTCTGACCTAACATAAACAGTAATATTTTGAATTACAGGTCAATTTCATCTAACAGTCCTAACTCCTGTGACAGGGAGTATGATAATAGCAGAAGCCCTGGATGGAATTAAGAGTCTTGGGATTCTGCTGGCTATTGGATATACAATTCATCTGCCTTGCTTGTTTTTTAGTTCTGTGAACAATCTGACTACAGCTCAGAGCTGTGTATTTATGACACCCCTATACACACACATAGGCTGAAAATGGTTACCTAGTCCTAGGTCATTAAATTATTGCACAGTAATAATATATCCCCGGCTGCAATTCTGGCACCACACACAGGGTTTGGGCGTTGTCTTGGTTTTTATCCTTAGGCAAAACAAACATGCGGCATAAAAACATCACTAATTGCACCCATTTATATTAACATTCATTCTGATGCCTGGGTCTGGTACTTCCAACAATGCTTCAACAATGGAAATTCTAACCTTTCCAACATTGTCCTCATTTCCCTAGCATTCCCAGATTATCATGAAGAACTTACATGACAGAACGTCTGAATGATGGGCTCACATGCTCTCATCAGCAAGGCTTCAATCTGAATATCCTGCAGAAGAGATATGCAACATTCAGCTTCAGTAACAACTGCACAGCAAACTGCCATAAGGGAAAGGCTCTGCTCATACATTAAAAGTTCTGAAAATTGTGCTCCAAATCAAGCTGTCCACCTGAGTTTATGGTATTTCGTTCAGATGAAATCCAGACAGTTTCGCCCTTTGGCATTGGCAGTCACACTGCATGCTCCAGCCAAGTGTGTGGTGATGATGGGAAAGCCTTCCAGGTTGTGGGCTTGGAGCAGAATAGCTCTCCACAGAGCTGGAGAAGCCCTTACCACTCAGATAATTCAGCCAGCTCAGTCTCACTAGGAGGAACTCATTCCAGAGATACTACAGTGATAGGTGCCACATAAAAACCTAGACAGCTGGAGATTAGTAGCCATTTTCAGCAAAATGCGTTGGAAATGTGGGAAGGAGAAAGCCCCTAGAGCAGAGAGCTTTTTGGATGTAAAACAGAGCCAATGATTAGATGGAAAGGCACTCAATGAAAACCTGGCCTGCTGCAAGAAGTGGTGCTGTCGACTCCACTGATGATGCTCTTTCCACCACTCATTACCTAACATTGCCTCCAGCAAAACGTTAGGCAGGTGCTGTGTGCTGCTGCAACTGCTTTCAGAGAAGGCCAAAATCTGAGCTCCTGAGCATATTTTGATCATTACAGATCTCGTGTTCCCTTCTGCAAGAGTACATATGTTAGCCCCAGTACCCTGGCCACCTTCATTGTGGTGTCTGCACTCAGTCCATCTCATATCCCAGCTGTTATTTCATTTCCCTACAAAAATTTGTGCAGTACTGACATGAGATAACTTGCTTTACCTCAAAGATGGTTGAATTTCTGTGGTGGGTTGTTGATATATTAGGAATCCACCACAGAAATGGTGTGTGTGTGTATTTTTCCCCTCAGAATTGGTATGAGGGCAGCTGGATATGCTTTGTTACAGACTCTTCCATTTGCGCCAGGCTGAAAACTGCTTACCTCAGACTCCAACTCAGTAAGATTTCCAACTATGTCTCTGCAATCAACCACTAAGTCATCAAGATGGTCCTGGAGGCATTCAAGTTCCTACAGAGAGACAAGTCATCTTAATATATGACAAGATAGTGAAAATTCAGAGCCCCATGCCAGACAAATGATGATACATACAACATCTTAGCAAGTAAAGGATCCCTAATGTTCACTAGGCCCTACATCTGTATGCTTTCTGAGAACTAAATACTGCCTCGGAAAAGTTCCAGTTGTTCAGCTCAACTCAAGGTTGCAAGAGCAACATGGTGTTATGCTGGATGAAGGGCCTCAGCTATAAAGCAGCTTGGAGTCTTGCAGGACTTCTGGACCCCATGCTTTTTCCTTTCCTATACCCAACACATGGCCTTCCTCAGAAAGTCTGCTCTTTAGTTTTTAATTTGGGATGAGATTATACTTAAAGATTTTCCATGTTCATTTTATGTTTCAAGTTTCTTGCTCTTTTGGTGGCTTCCCTGCTCAGTTCCTTAGTAAATTCATAAGTGATGGGGACGCTGGCCTTGATGCTTTACAGACAGGGTAAGATGAGGTACACAAGAGCAGTGATTTGCACGAGGGGAGACAGCAGCAGACTCAAATTTCCAACCCCAAACCCTTTACTGTTCTCGATCAAGCTGCCTTCCACAGCCAATGAATGAGATAAAAATGATGAAAAATGTTTATTTTGATTGAGGTTTTTTCACCAGCCAGAAGACATGATTTTCATGTTTTCAATGCAAATGGTCTTGAATACAAGAACAATTCTGAACTTTGGATATTTTGCATTTTTCTGCTTTGAAGAGAAAACATCTCTGGATGAAAATGAGCCTCGGTCCACTTGGTCTTATTTTCAAGTGGAACAATACTGTTTTTTAAAAACACTAATCACATTTTGAACATAAAATGTAAGCACTTCTGTCTGAATTTTCAAATGTAGTTTAAATTTTTGGCATACATCAAGTAATGGGCACTATCAGCAGTGACTGGGAATGCCCTTAGGATGGAACACCACATGCTGGAATATTCTGTCAGATGGTTTGCTCTTAGTTTGCTAGGTGTAACCTTCATACAGGGACGAACATCCCACACTACCAAACAGGGGGGCTGGAACAATTTGTATAGTGGGGGCGCTGAGAGCCATTGAACCAAACTGTAAACCCAGTCTGAGGAAATCACTTCAAGACGGAGTATGGCACCATTTCCAGAACCCTTAATTCCAGCACGTATGATACCAAAACCTACCAGTGAGAAACACTTAAAAAAATGAGTGAGGTGATCTCTTTCGCATACACTAATTAACAGCTCTCCCCCCAGAGCTATGCCAGTGCACAATGATTTAATATGAAAGAACTATCTGTTGGAGTCTTGTTAAAGAGCAGCAGATGTTAATTTCAGCTCTTTTCAAACACAGGAAGCATGTCAATATTTGCCAAATGGAAATGGGACAAAGTTTATGGGGAAAATAAATGTCAAGTTCGTAACAGGATATTACAAATATGAGTTGAAAAAAAGATAGTTGCTGTATCAAAGGAGAGCCCACAGTGTTAACTATCATTTCATATTAAGCATTCAGATCCTTCTACTAGGCAACTTCCATAGCTGTGTAGTTTCTTCTTCACAGACACACATTACTACCCATGACTTTTTGCCTATTATATATTTTATTTATTAAAGTGCCTGGGGATTTACTAATTTTAATAAACTATAAGCTATGAACATAAAGAATCAACATCTGCCAGCAACACAGGGTTTCCTTCATCCCCACACATTTCCAATTGGAGTAACTGCCATACAGCAATTCACAGTACCTGCCCTGTCTCTGTTTTTTCACTGCACCATTTTCCCAGGTCGATCATACACTTGTCCTGGAGGGCTGGATCCAGTTTCACATCCATTGCACGCTGGTGAAGGATTCGTTGTACTTCTGCTCTGCACTCTCGTGACAGCTAAATGGGGAACAGAGAACTGTTTAAAAGGGACTAATATGCAGCTCTGACCTACTACATAGTAAACTGATTTGTTCAGCTACTGATAAATGATGTGCCATGGAAAGTAACAAGAAATTTCTCTTCTTCCTAACCGCTGGTGAGAGCAGATCATTCTCTCCTACATATGGAGAGCTTCAGCCCCACAATAAGTTTGGCCTCTACTAGCCAGGTGATCTGAGCTCCAAAGGTATCCTCAATTCTGGCTTTCCTCATTGCTTGGAGAACATTTTCCCCCTCGGGATAGATACTTTGTTCTGTGGTCTTTGTGGCATGCAGTATTCAGCAAACGACCATTTTGCTAGAAGGTAACATTCACTTGGCTTTGGAACTAAATAGCAGAATAGGTCTCTAAGTTGGAAAACAGGACACCGCTGCATTACATATGAAAAGAGGCTGTCTATTCTCGAGGACTATGTCTGAATCTGAAGACACTCATAACTCAGTGGTGACAGTTTATGAAGGACGGCTCATATCCTTGCATGTGTCCTGTCACTTCCTTTAGGTGAGTCCTGTATTACCATAACAAGGATGCTGATGTCAAGACTGAAGTAGAAGCGCAAATTGTGGAAGGGTTCAGGACTGCAACAGCAGGTGGTGATGCTGGTGAGGACTGAGGGGCTGTAGTACTGAAAAAGCAGGATATCTGCAACTCAGGTGTGAGATGCACTGGCAGAGTTATATGAGGTTTTAAACCTGGAACAGCATGGAGTATTGAAAGTTACATAGAACACTGTGGCCACCACTTATTGGAAATTAGGTAAATACCAGGTGGGATATTTATATAGCCAAATCTTGTGGACAAAGTACAGCTCTAATCAGTGGGATCAGTCCTTCATTAACACTAAATTGCAAGATGACACACCTGCTCCCCACGTATAAACAACTTTTCTCCCATAACTGCTAGATCATTTGCAGTGGACCTGAAATTCCTGCGGTTAGTACTAATGTAAAATGCATTGCAATGAGAAGATCAGCTCATGGCACTAAAAGGCTGAACTGGAAACCACCGAATAAAAGATTCCTTCCCTACAAGGAAGGAACTTTTGATCAATATTTGACCTCCCCCATCATAAGACAATTTACATCAGGCTCTAGAGAATCATTTTGTAAGCAAGATCTTTGCATAATCCCACCAAAACACACTGGAACTGCATCCGACAGTGCAACCACCAAAGAAGCAAATGGAACTTTAAGCACCGAAATGTTTCCAAGAGAGGCTATGTCCCCCAACAAAGACACTAGAGGGCAGCAAACTCAGCACAAGAACCCACAGAACAGTAAAAGGTTTCTGAATCACATATCCAAGGAGGAAAGCACCAGTGCAGTAAGTCAAATCTTTACTGTGTTCTAGTCATAAGTTTTACTGGGAAATACATTATGGTTTCTGCTACCCAGGGTTAAAATAATAGTTTATGTCACTACGCAGAGCTTCTTAATAGATTGTGTAAATCAAAGGAAATTGCTCTGAACTGACTCAGGCCTTTATGACAGAGGGACTTTTTGTACAAAAGCAATTTGGCAGCTAAGTGGCTGGAGCACATGGCAGTCGAATGATTTGCTAGAGGCCTTTACAAAGCGTCTATGCACAGATTTAAACACAGGACTCTTGGGTCTCAAGCTTTGCTGCAACTCCTTGAACAAATGCCTCAAGCTGGCAATTCCGCTGGTAAGACACCAAATTTCTCTTCTTTCCACTGAAATTCTAACAGTCATTAAAGGTACGTCGATGGGGGAACACAGCTGGTAAGGATCTTTGCAACTGCCTTTTCTAACTAGTTTTCAGTAGTACTGACTGTTAATGCAGCATGACTGATAACTGAACATGCATCCAACTCCGACAGATCACCATTGAAGAGACTGAAAAGTTAATATTGAGTGCATACCCTCCTTCCCTGCTCCTCCGTGCGGTAGGCATGTCTGTACAAACAGGAAAAGACAGCCCCTGTAGGCATCAGGTCACTAGTAGTCTCATTCCAGCCATGGGTATGACAGAGTCGAGAAGCATCTCCCTGGCACTTGCGATAAAGGACTGGATCCAATCTGTAGAAGAAAAAAAGGAAGCGAACATCATTACCACAGCACCTTTCACACTCCAACACCTACCAAATGCCTTATACATTTTTAGATACAGAAACCACAGAAATGCTTATGAAGTGGACAGATTCACTATAAACTGAACACAGCAAAGCACGAGAACTCTAACCAAACAAACAGCAGGCTGGCAGACTGTATAACACAATCTGGAATCAAGTTCTTATTCTTGCAACAAATGCTCTGGCATCACTGGTGTCTTCAGGTAGTTCAGATCTTGATTTTATATCTTCTCCCAAAAGTGACCACCTCCAGCAGCACAGTCTCCCATAACATGTAAGGGGATTGCTCCAGTACTGACTCAGAAGGAAGAGTCACTGAATGAATCACCCATATCACTTCCTGAAGCACCTCTGCTTTCCCTTAAGATCTCCCATCCCAATGCTGACCAGGCCTGGCAACGCACAAAATTGGAGAAAATCAGCTCCCTGAGGCACCATGACAGCGGGCCAGGTGATAAAGTGAAGCTGAGTATACACTAGATTTGCCTCAAGAGCACCTCCAATGCCAGTACCGTTATTTCCATTTTGAAATAAGTCTGTTTTACAGGAGGCAGACTGAGTTCCAGTTAACCACAGTCAGTTCAGATTTGGGGTGACAGGGCGAAGTGAAGCCTCAGTGTCCCCGCTTTGCACACATGGAATCTGCTCTTGGGAGGAAATGTTTAATTATATTACACCAAAATGAGAGGTTGGTACTGTGAGCCTTCTGGAATGGAAATGTAGTAGGAGAGAGGTTTAGTGGTGATGTTTATAAATAGCCTCAGGCCTTCATGGCATTTTCAGAAGGGCAGGGAGGAGGAGGATATTTGTAGACAAAACAGTTCTGCAAACACTTGCTTTTGAGAAGCAATAAGACAAATAAAATCATGCAAGATTTCCATTCTGCCTGCACTACTAGGGAATTACACTGCAGCTTCATTAGCCAACTAAAGGAAATGGTGGTTATACACATGAAAGGCTGGGCACCATCTGTCCACTTAGGATTTGAGTTGGAATGATTTTTGTTCAAACAGCATGAGGGTTAAAATAAGCATTAGTCAACAGAAGGAAAAGTTCTGTAGTTTAATCAAGTGGTTTGGTTCCAACAAGAGTGGAAGTATGGCTTGCTGAAGTGTGGCTCAGGCAATAAATCCAGCCAAAGGAGGCACGGCAAGGAGGGAAATGAAACCTGTGTGTCCATCACTGGAGATACTGTGGCCAAATAAAAAGGCAGTGATGCTCTAAAGTGAATCCCACCTAGTCCGTATTGGCCAGAAAGACAGAGTTTACAAGGATTTTGGGGGTGAAACAAGGCAGGAATGGAAGCATTCCATGTTCCATGGAAGAACAGGAAACCTCTTACAGAAATAGTGAATCCTCCCTATACTAAATAGCAATATTTTTAAAAGAATACCCACCTATCACTACTAAAGATCATTCCCATCCACTGAGCAAGTAATCTTTATCTGAAATGCAGGCAATGAACTGCTTAAAACTGTGCACATGCCTTCCCTCCTCTCAAGTCTCAGAGCTCTAAATAAAGACACACAGGTTGAAAAGTTCAATCTCTAGCTCTGCATCAACACCAGGAAAGGTGGGTGGCCCCACAGCAGATTTGGCTGCCAAGGTACTGGACAGAGAGATGAGGCGCCAAGTCTCCAGGGCATAAACATGCTGGCATAAAGTATCTCCAGCTGAGAAACAGAAAGCAGTGCTGGTGTACAGGGGTTGCTTATCTGGCACAGCTGATGTGCTAACAGAGAGAAAAATTAAACCCTCTGTTTTACAGTACTCACTTCCAGTCACGAGAAATAAAGTACTGGAGCTCCAAGAGCCTGTGTTCACAGTCCTCTACCATCTTCTCAGTGTACAAGTGCTCCATAAGGCATGACAGAATCCTGGGAACAGAAGGAAACAGGAGAGAAGAAAATGAGAAAGGAGAGAGGCCGTGCTGTGTGTCCCCCACATACATCTATATGCAGCAGATCTGCCTTTCCATAGAAAAATTTTGGCTGGCAAGAGGTGAAAGTCACATCACAGAGGGTTTTAAAAAAAAAAAAAAAAAAAAAAAACATTCTACCTAAAAAAGGAATAAATCAAAATAGTTACACTCCCATGTGTGCTGTGTTAAATTCCACTATGTATATGAACAAGACTCAAATGTGTTCACGGTTAAATCAGGCAAAAGCATCATATTTTAATAAATAAATAAAAACAGGCTCAGAAGAGGGCATAAATAGGGCAGTTGTCTCTGCAATACAGTTTTCCTTCTCCTATCTTTCAAAAAACTTTTTGATACTTTTTCCCTGCATTTCTCATTAGAAAAATGACATTCTGAAGGTGTGTGTAACAACAGAAGATAGCACACCAAATTACACAAGTTCAACCTACAACTAATAAAGCTAGACAACCCTTGTTAATGCCATGCTAGTCCTATAACAAAAAAATTCAGCATGATCTCCAGCAAGAGCTGCTTACAGATTGGATCCCACTTCCAGCTGCTATATAAATTGCTGGTACATGCTCTTGATTGCTTGGGAGTCTTCATTTTTAGACTGATTAATATCTATTTTGGTTACTCAAGTGAACTCTACTGTTGCTACTGGGCACATGTAAAGTACAGCGTGACTTATGAAAAATCTACTTACATTGGATCCCCAGATCGTATGTGTTTGCAAGCCGTCTGTATTACTGATTCACAAGCCTCATTCAAAGCTCTGTCAATGCGGTAATCTGCACCAGGGTCAGTCTCTTGAATCAGAGTTTGAAGCTGCAAGAGAGGAATTGGAGACAGGAAAACAGCTTAGCCAGCATGGGAGATCAATGTCAGAGTGCTCCTATCTTCTAACTGGCAACTCCACAACGCTAACTGCCTTGTAATAAGCACCACAACTATTTGACAGTTGCTCATTTTAGCAACTGACAGTGCAGAATGCTTCAGAGAAGGAAGGTTCTTCACTCACTCCCATTACAGTTACATACTGTACCTTTTCCCAAGAAAAAGCCCAAATCTGTGCGTCTGAGTAAATGACCTTTCACTGAAACATTTCTCAAAATCAAGTTTCTAACTGGATAGCAACTGAAGCCTCTGTATAGATTCTCAAGTGAACCAAGGACAGTAAATAGGAAAAGATCTTACTCCATGGTTCCATGAATTGGGATTTCTCCAGCGCTATTCTGCTTATTGTTTGGAAACAATGAACCGAGTAGATGGTGATGGGAGGGGGACACGCATACACTGTATAAATATTTGACTCAAAGCTTTGTTTATAGAGCAGAAATTTCCCATCTCACTTTAAGGGCTTTTAGAGTAAAGATTTGGGTTTTGGCATTTGCAAGAGGTCACCCACTAATTGCTGGATGATGGATAGGGCCCTACCAAATTCATGGTTCACGCTGTCAATTTCAAAGCCACAGGGTCTTAAAATTGGTTGATTTCAGACGTTTACAGTGTTGTAACCATGGGGGTCCTGATTGTGTGGGGTCCCAACTGTTGCAGACGGGCTGCAGGATTGCTATACCTACTTCTGTGCTGCCTTCAGAGCCTAGCTTGGAGCTCAGGCAAGAGCTGAGGGAAGTGAAAGCCCCAAGCACAAGTCCCTGAGCCTGGGCTGGAGGTGCGTGGGGTGGCAGTCCGCAGCCCAGGGTCCAAAGCCCAGACAGGAGAGGCTGGGGGGGAATCCCTGAGTCTGGCAGGAGCTGTGGTGGCTGGAGCTGCAGGGGCTGGGAGCCCTCAGCCCAGGTCCCTGAGCCTGGGCAGGAGGTGGAAGCCCCAAGCACCGGCAGGAGCCACGGGGGAGGGAGCGAATGAGCAGAAGCCCGGAGCCCAGGCAGGAGCTGCAGGCAGCGGCAGCATGCCCCCAGCTCAGGTGCCTCAAGCCTGGG
The DNA here is from genome assembly GCF_003597395.2 of Chelonoidis abingdonii. NCBI lineage: Eukaryota > Metazoa > Chordata > Testudines > Testudinidae > Chelonoidis > Chelonoidis abingdonii. The sequence continues at coordinate 1,604,072 of NC_133787.1, read as the reverse complement.
CAGGAGCCATAGGGGTGGAAGTCCAGATCCCAGCTCTGGGGCTGCTGCAGCGCAGAAGTGAAGGTGGCACATGTGGAGGTAGGTCTGATCTTCCTCTGATAACAGCTGTGCAGGGGAAGCACAAATCCTGTCCATCCCCAGCCTGGCTGATTTCAGGGAGATCAGATTTCATGGTCCGTGACATGTTTTTCACTGCCATGAAATTGGTAGGGCACTAGTGATGGAACTTAAAACTCTCCAGTTGTGGTATACAAACCAAGAGCCAAAATATATATTTGGGCTTCTAGCCTTAGATACATAGGATAGAAAGCATTAGTCCACCCGTTTAGTCTGTTGAAGGGTTAAACTGAATTAAGTTACCTAATTTTTGGTGAAAGCAGCAGAGAATCCTGTGGCACCTTATAGGACTACAGAGGTTTGGAGCGTGAGCTTTCGGTGGGTGAATACCCACTTCATGCACGCAGGTAGTGGAATTCCAGGGGCAGGTATAGATATGCTAGCAAGCAAGCTGAGAGATACGAGGTTAGTTCAGTCAGGGAGGGTGAGCCCTGTCTCTAGCAGTAGAGGTGTGAAACCAAGGGAGGAGAAAACTGCGTTCTGTAATTGGCAGCCATTCCCAGTCTTTGTTTAGTCCAGAGCTGATTGGGTTCAAATTGCAAATAACTGAAGCTCAGCAGTTTCTTCTTGCAGTCTGGTCCTGAAGTTTTTTTGCTGCAGGATAGGCACCTAGCGTCTGCTATAGGTGCCAGGGAGGTTGAAGTGCTCTCCTACAGGTTTTTGTATATTGCCATTCCTTATATCTGATTTGTGTCCATTATCCTTTTCCGTAGTGACTGTCAGTGAATTTAAACTCGAATAGGCAGATAGATTTCAGTGTAACCATTTCAAACATGTAAAAGCAGCAAAGAATCCTGTGGCGCCTTATAGACTAACAGACGTTTTGGAGCATGAGCTTTCGTGGGTGAATACCCACTTCGTCGGATCCATGTCGTGCATCCGACGAAGTGGGTATTCACCCACGAAAGCTCATGCTCCAAAACGTCTGTTAGTCTATAAGGCGCCACAGGATTCTTTGCTGCTTTTACAGATCCAGACTAACACGGCTACCCCTCTGATAGATTAGATAGATACATTTCAACATGTATTTAATGACAGTGGGAAAAACAATCAATTCTGAACTTCTGACCAGACTAGCCTGGCCACAAGATGGGGACAAAACATGGTCTAGTGGCTAAAGCACAGTCCTGAGACAGGAGCTATGGACTCTGTCATCAACTCTACAACACAGCTCCTCTCCAGAGGGCCCTTTGTTGGGCTACTGCATAGGAGAGTTAGTTTAAGATGTATTTACTGAGGCAGAGCCCTGTAACCTGACCAAAACAGGACCTGACAACCATTTGGTTCAAGTCAGATGGGAACACAACCTGACCCTCTTACGGTCGGGTTTCTTCCTTCGGTCCCTGGGATCAAAAGAGTGTCAAGGAGTCACAGTGCCTTTTGCTCCATGGCATACACGCAGTGCAACAGGGGGCAGCAGCTGGCAGGAATGGGACACATGCGGCTGCTGCTGCACAAATGATGCTGACTCAGGTCTGTGAGGGAAAGGCTGGAAAATGACATGACTTTCTGGCTTGGGTCAAGCTTAAAAATTAGGCCTGAGCAGACCTCTATACTGAAGAGCATAAGAGGAAATTTGGGCAAACACCTCATTTCTTGCATCTGTTGGGAAGCAATTTTGTATACGTCACTTGGATGCCCCTAGACATTTTGCTCCATTTCACTTCTCACTGAAATGGCAGCCAGCAACTGGATGGCCAGGAGGAAGGCAGATATTTACTGTATTTTCACCCTTCAGGCAAGCTGAAATTTCTCCTGAGAAACCATTTAAATTGAAAACTGGAATTCTCACTCATAAAGCAACCATACTTTGGCTCCTAACCATCTAAAATCGATACATGTGTCCCCCGCCCATTTAAAGTTTCTGTGGCCATTTAGATCCCTACAGCAGCTGGATTAAGAGTATTAAGATTTTCATTTTAGCACCTTTAGGTGCATTTACAGAGGCATCAAAGCATTGACATCATGGGGCAACTAGAGAACATACACCAAAAGAACCAATGAAAATAAAAAGTTGGTACTATATATCCAACAGGAAGTTCAAAATCATGAAAGGAGGCCATATACTATGCTACCTTCAGGGAACACACAAGATTTCCAATAACTTGTTCTTGGCGTGAAGTTAATTATCCTGATTGCAGCTTCTAAGGAGGTAGGCAACTCAAAAAATAAAAATACCCTGCCTGGCAGGCACAATAAGCCATATTAAATACAAAGTCTCTCTGGATAAGCTAACTAACTACAAATTTCCTTGGATTTTGTCAAAGATGATACTAAAAATACTACCCATTACCACCCAGTCTGGCAAGGATCAGATATAAAAGCCCACTGCCATATCAGCTGCACATCCCACTCATAACACACCACAATGGGGACACAGAGAAATGCTTTAAATTACTGAACAGTAGCTCCTCCAAACGATCAGGGTGTGGCACTAATACCAGAGTCCTCTCTATTTCTCGGCCTCAGAAAGCATCAACCTGACATTGGGTCACGAAGAAGATATTAGAGCAGTGGGTTTCAACCTGCAGACCCCTTTGGAAATCTTAGACAGCCTGCAGATCCCCAGGGATCCTTGGACCACAGATTAAAAACCACTATACTAGAGGAATTCCCATGCCCTTCCGCCTCTCCTCCCCTGCAATGACATGGCATTAAGAAGGCTTCAGGCCAGTTATCAATACAAGATTCCAGGATTGTTACTCTGAAGTCTAGGATATTTGTTGAGTCAGTGTGAAGGGATGACATGCTTATGGGGTTAATAAGAGAAGAGGAGACCAAAGAAAAGCTGGGCCAGAAAAGGTGAGGAGAGTAAGAGAAATCACGTCTCAACAACAGCTCCTGTTCTGCCTGTACTGACTCCAGAGTGATGCCGTAAGGGTCACATACTCATCCATTTGGCCACAGACCCTTTCCAGGACATAGTTAGCTGTTATGAGGGCATATACATACACATATCTCTTGAGATCTACAACCTCCACTCTAATGAAGAAGAAACTTTTAGATATCTTCCCCACTCTAGCTGTGCCTCTGTTCCTTTCTGCCCCCAGGAGCTTTGTTTGTAGCTCTGAAGCATGGGTTGTAGGAGGAGGCTTTGGCTGGGGGTGCAAGCTCCGGGGTGGGGCCAGAAATGAAGCATTCACAGTGCACGAGGGGGGCTCTAACTTGGGCGGGGGGAGGGCTCCGGCTGGGGGTGCAGGCTCTGGAGTGGGGCTGGGGATGAAGGGTTTGGGGTGTAGGAGAGTGCTCTGGGTGGTACTGAGGGGTTTCAAGTGCAGGATGGGGATCACGGCTGGGACAGGGGTTTGGGGAACAGCTGGGTGGGTAGAATTGCAGGCTCCAGGCAGTGCTTACCTCAAGTGGCTTCTGGAAGCAGCAGCATGCCCCCCGCCCCTCTCCAGCTCCTACATGGAGGTGTGGCCAGGCAGCTCCGCTGCACACTGCCCTGTCCATAGGCACCACCCCTGCAGCTGTGGGGGCAGCATGCAGAGTGGAGTCCCCTGGCTGCCTCTACTTGTTGGAGCCGGAGGGAGGACATGCCGCTGCTTCTGGGAGCTGCGCGGAGCGGCCCCTGACCCTGCTCCTAGGCTGGAGCGCCAGAACGGGGCAAGCCCCAGACCCTGCTCCCCAGCGGGAGCTTGAGGCCTGGATTAAAATCTCTGGCAGACCAGATGTGGCCCATGGCCATAGTTTGCCCATGCCTGCTTTACAGACACACAACACAAGAGTAGCTAGCAGTTCCCTCCATAAGGAGGTGGGGTCTGGAGCCCTGTGAAACAGTGGAAGAGGTACTGCCCTCCCAAAACCAGCATCTGTCCTTGATGTAGCACTGATGATAGTAATCTGAGAAGGTGGAACCAAAACTCCATAGCCCTGTGAATTTCAGGTAAGGGCACACTGCTGCCATATGCCAGTAAAGCTTCTATCCTCCTGGTTGGATGAATTTACAAAATTAGAAAAAAAATAAATAATAAATAAAATAGAATTCTGCCAAGCTTAACAACAGGTAATCCTCCTCAGAGTATACTCAGACACTTTTGGAGAGGTACAGATGGTGACTGACACAGAAATGTCAAACCCATTTTTATCAGAAATTTGGGGTGAGGTCCAATTGCCACAAAGAGGAAGTGATATATGATATATAGGTAGATTATCTGTATCTGCAAATGCAAGATCCTCCTGGCTGATGAAATGGCCACAGAGACCAAGGTCTTCAGTGAGAGATTGTTCAGAACACAAGAATCTTGGGCTCAGGAGGCCTTTCCGTAAATTTGATCAGTAACAGTGCGAAGCACTAGGATCCGACAATGCCCACACAGGAAAGCAAAAGTTTATAAGACCTTTAAAAACTGTTTCGGAGGCTGGACAAATGCCATGGTTCCTTTTGCAAGGGCATGAAACAGTGGCAGAAACAGTGACCTAAGTCATAACCAGGGATAGCCTTAACACCAGACTAGAATCGAAGAATGAACAGAACCAGATGAGAACCAGGATCCAGACCTTGCTAACTTTAAGCCATTCCTTTAAACCACATCTGTCTGGTAGCATGACACCACCTAGTGGAAGATTTTCAAGACAAACAGGACTGTCTTTATCTCCTCAAATAAGAAGGAGACAAGATATCCTTCCTGTGGCAGGGTCACTCCCTTTATGAAAGAGCCCATCAGCTGGGTGTGTCTGCACCTCCATCCCTCTGCATTGCATTGTTTACGGTGACCCCTGCTGGCATTTAAACTTCTCAGGTGGGTTTTCAGTGACGCAGCCCTCTGGCCAAGTCACAAACAGTTCGTATATGCACAAACAAAACAGACCCCTTCCAGGGTAGTTCAACAGGGCTTGCCACAGTGCCCTCAATAAAGTCTCTGTCCATAGCCCTATTTCTGGGCTCAGTCCACAACCAGTCCAGCAGGGCTTATCGCACCACCCTGATTCAAACAGTTTCTCAGCCCCTTCTGGGCTTTCTCTCAAACTGTCCCTGCTCTGGTTTGGAGCGGTGCCCCCAGGGCTTCCTTCCTGGAGCCTTCGCCTATTGCCCCAGATGAGTCACTCTTACAGTTCAATCCCCTTCCGGGATGGTATCAGGAGTCCCACAAATGCTGACCTCCCTCTCAGGGTCTTCAGCTCCTTCCTGGGCTACTTCCCTTCTCAGGGCTTAAGCCACTTCTCTAGTCGCTGGTTAGTTGGGGGGGAGGGGAGGGGGGCAGAGGGAACTCAGGCCTGCCCCCTAATCTGTGTCCCAACCCAGTGATTCTATAAGAAGCAGCTGCCTGTTTGTCCCTTTAATTGCTTAGTTTCCCTTGGCTACTTCCCCCTGGCCCCACTACTTTCACTCTTATCTCAGGGCTGAAGTCTGCAGCCAGCCAGGGAACACCCTCCTTGCTCCCCCTGGTTCCAGCCAGCAACTTAATCTGCTCACTCCAGCAGCTCCTGTTATATGAGCCTGCTGGACTCTAATTGGCTGCTCGCTGCAGCCTCTTCTGATTTGCTGCTTCTCCAGAGCTGCTCTAGGCAATCTGGAGGACTCACCTCTTCTGCTCTTTCCTGAGGTGGGGAATGGTAAGGCCATGAGGTCTCCAGCAGGGGGCCTCAGGGCCGGGTACATCCCCTTCATGCTTCCACAGAAACTTGTTAGCAGTGCTGTCAAATGAAGAAACTCAAGGTGTAAGTAAACACCTGGCTGTTCTGCTGGGACAATAAATCTTGACTCAGAGGTAAGTAGGTGGATGAACTTTGGAAGGCTGGCTCTGCTGGGACGAGACCAAAGTGACTAAGGTTACCCTGACTATTCTGTTGATTATTCCTCAACATTCTCAGGATGAGAACGAAATGAGATGGCCATTGGAGCCCTTTTCCCCAGTGTGAATGAAGGTGGTCTGATATGCATGGTGGGTCTCTGTTACAAAGCAGAACATCTGCTTCAGTGCAGGTAAACTAGTCAATGTATGAATGACTGCAGCCTGACAAATATTTGTTTGATCGAATGCAAGACAATCCAAATTTTTTCTGATCAAGTCATCAACTGGAGAGTTTAATCCCTGCAAGGTGCATACCAGTCTGATTGCCTCCTGACACAGTAGGGTGACTAACCTCTGTCCGCGTAGGTAATACCTCGGCGCAGCTTTTCAGACAATATAGGCACACTTGCCCTCTGGTCTGTGGGAGAAAATGTTTGAGAGGGAGCCTAATGGCTTTCACCTCTAGCAAGTTTATAAACCCTCTACTCTCAGTGTCCCTAAGGATCACCAATTGTTAAGAGATCCTAGCGTTCTCTGCAACTCAGGACATTCACCAGAGACAACACATCAACAAAAGGCCAAGCTGGCACTGCATAAAGCACCTAGAGCTATCAATGCAGCACTGGAGTTAATGGAGCTGCAGAGAACAATATCCCTGAAGAAAATGCGGAGGCCATCAATGCATCCGAAAGAGTAAACTCAAACGTCTAAACATCCAAACTGAGGGGCCAAAACCCAGCCTCACAGGCATCAACAGCTCAGCATATGATTCTGCACTAACAGGGGTAGGGTGCTCCTTCGCTGACTGCTGTCACTAAAGAACTGAAAGGCAAGGTTCTAGAGGGCTATACTGACTTCCACATACTGCAGGTAACAGTTCCGCTGCTCACTCAGACTGCCACGTCTCACTAGAAGTAAAATCCCTAACACCATTTTATCAACTCTCAATTCCCTCTACAGTGTCAGTCTTCCAGGATCAACTCACACAAACAAGCTGTATAGTCATTAAAACAGAAATTAGGTACAAACTTGAAATTAAGCAGAACTAATAAGTTTGAAAACAGACATTAATGAATTAGTGAGTTCAATTTATAGAGTTACTATCAGGTCAAATCTGGGCCAAACTTATGTTTAGAAAACAGTTTTTATAAAAAACTTAAAGACAAAAGAAAAATTGCTATTTTTTCCTCATCTTTTGGAGAAAAGTTAACATTCTCTGAAATGCTTGCAGCTCAAACTTTGCAGCACTGTAGCATATCAGAACTTGAAAACGATTAGTCTATTTTCATTGTTCAAACTGGGAGAAATAAAAGAGTAAAACAGCATAGTGAAAAGTAAAATTGCAAAGAACTTATATATTTCTAGCAAACAAAAAAGGGGAATATCCTTGTATAAATGGAAGTTTCCCTACATTGTGCTGTAGGGAAGAACCAGATGATTTTAAAGAACTACAGTATCTGGAGATCAAGTATGCACTTGGAATTTTTAAAGCGAAGTTAAAGAAACGCAACATCACAACTGGATTTTTAAAGCAAAATTATTCAACTGCTGCTGGATACTAAGTCAAGGTTCATGCTACCAGGGTGTATACCTACCACCAGCTAGACTGCATCCATTAGACTCCTCAGAGCAACGTATGAAATTGGAGTAAGAGCAGCTCTTCTACAGAGCACACAACATGGAATTGAAGTGACATAAGCCTCTCCTTACCGCCTGCTGGCAGTTCAGTCCAACGTTTCCCTTCTCCCCACGTACAACTTTCATCAGGCAATGCAAAGTACGCCCTTTCCGATGCAGCCCTGAGCAGTGGTGTTCAATCTCCCCTCGGCAGCTCAGAATGATTTCCGGGCTCAGCGAGAAGTCTTCCATTAGCATGCGCCGGTAATCCAACATTTCACCCTGGCACTCACTGCTCACTTGCCGACCTAGGCCAAGCGAAGGTAGATGTGATTTAGTGTTAATGCTTAGTGGTGTCCTTCTGCAGTGCAAGGAAGCATATTGTAATTGAACATTTCACACACTGAAGGAGTAGAGACAATATCGGCATTCTGTATAGTGCTGAGGCAATATAGATAATTACTGACCACCACCCGATAAACCAATGAACAAACACTAACAGTCACTGTTAATACTTCAAATCAATAGTAACGTGACTGCTGAGAATAGGAAGTTCTTTAAATAGAATATTCTATTATATTCTGAAAACATTTACAGGAACATTCCAGTTTGAGCCTGTACTGTTCAAGAGCAGCTTTTGTACCATAACCAGAAGCCCTCAATGGATTTCTAGCCTTGAATGTGCTGAGAATAGATGATAATCTTGTAGTTCAAGTGATCAGTTTCACTGCAGAGATGGAAGCCACTTGCAGTAAATTAAGGGCCTTTTACATAATTGGAAAAGATTATTCTGGCTAAATGATGGGTTTAACATGCTATTTAGGGGGAGAAAGGTTTCATGGGAGACATCAGAGTCTCATATTCAGAGGGCCATGAAGTTCAGGCACATTACAGAAATGACATGCTGGATTTCTAGCAAGTAGACAATAGTTGTACAGAAATTCAGCTTTGAAAAGTTTAAGATATGCTAATTAGAAATCTTCTTGGAATTCCCTTATGCAGTTTGACTCAAAAAATTGAAACTGGAAATCTCTCAACTCCAACTTTTGCCAATTTCCAAGTCATGCTTAAATTATATGGGTAGGTGTGTGAAGCAATGTTCCTTCTGAGCTAGAATGTGTGCACCTCTGGGCTAGGTATTGCATAACATGTTTCATCAGCAAAGAAGAAATTAAACACACCACAGCAGATGCTGCAGGGTTGAGGAATTCAGGGAAGCAACCAGTCCACACCTGTCCTATAAAGAAAACACTACAGTAGGCAGTAAGTAGTACAATTTTTACACAATCCAAATGTAATTACTCATTCAAGGCCATCAATGAGAAGACTTTGAGAAAGGTTGCCACGGCACTTGACCCTCATTGCACCAGAGGCATTACAGCATGCAGTCCTACTGCAGAGTGGTACAAATGTCTCCAAGACACAAGTTAAGAATGTGTAACATTGTGTGCCACTTGTACACAGTTGTATAGCAGATTTGTCAAGTTTACGTAACATGGCCCTGCTTTTTGAGACCCTCTGATAGGCCCATATGTTCTGCAATGCCTGTGGGACAGTTTTGGGCTCCAGAGCAGCCTCAGCACTCATCATCCTTGCTCTCTATATTTAAACAAGAACATTAATTAGCATTGTGTATCATTAGGATGCAGTATGCTCTGCTGATGTATACATACATGTGTATAGTAAGAAAATTAATTTACTTAAACAACTTAGTTGAGGAAGAGGGCTACTTACAACAGACAAAAGAGTAAGTGAATAGCTTTGGCTTTCATGTTGTGAGCTGATCATAAATTAAGGCAGCGGTTTATATCATATACTAAGTAATGTATATTTCATGTTTATTATATAAACAAAGAGGAAAACCACTTAGATTAGCTGTGGAGGGAAGGATTTAGTACAGCTGCTTCAGGTTTCAGTTCCACAGCAACAATTTAAGTAGACTTTGCCATTTTATTGTCAAGGATTTTAAAGTATATAATAGGAATCACTTGAGCACACTTTGGAAACTGTTCTCCATTTGATAATCTTCACACTGAGATCACTGACATGATGCAAGAATTAAAATAAGCAATAGTCTTCCGCAAACATATTAAGAGTTACAGGCCAGATTTTATTTCAAACCTAGCTACAAAACAATCCACCAAATCTCTAACAGCTTAGGCATATGCAAGTCTTATATTAAGCACTGTTGCATGAGGGACACCCCACTGATGGAAGTATCATCAGCAGGCAGTTCCATTTTAATCTGACGAGCCAGAACTTGAAAATAGAACATTCTGCTTAATGAGTAACCTCTTGGTATCCAGCAATAGAAGTTGCCGTTATCTGGAAATTGCCAATAAGTGGAAGGCAGGTTTATGGGTCTATAGCCAGGGAAGGAAGCATTGAGTCAGGTTTTCCCTGGCTGCAGCCACACAAACTTGCCTGCAGTCATCCCATTGCTTCCTTCCCTGGCTGCAGCCCTGCAAACCTGCCTGTGGCCAGGGCTTTCTTCCAAAAAAAGTTCTTAGTAAGCAACATGCCCGTTGCCACCATCTGAATCCCATTAACATTATAGTCAATGGGACGGATCGGCCCCTGGCAAAATGCTGCTATTAAGCAAAAGCTGTCAATGTTGGGATTGCTATTAAGTGGAGTCTATTGTAGCTACGTTTCCAAATAAGCAAGCAAATCATGTTACCCAACTCTAACCCCTCTCACCTCTGTGCACTGCAGACTCTAGACACATCAGCAGGTAGGAAAGCCTGGCTTCCCGGGACCGGGGAAGGTTCTCCACGTTGCAGCGGTACTTCTTCAGGTCACTTTTACAGGATTTTGCCAGTGAATAACTGACTTTATAGTCCTGAGCAATCAGCTTTTGACGGGTTGTCAGTGCATCACGACACTGAGGAAGATAAGTGTTAGAACAGCTGAGCTGTCAATCAGTACAAATATATACTGTCATGGGGCCTAATGATCAGCCCACTCTAACATAGCATGGCCCTTTAAGGGGTTGAAAGGTCCAACACAAAGACCTAAGGGGACGTGGAGAGAAAGATAGTCGTCCCAGGAATGAATGGTGTTTAGACAGAATGACAGGATTTCCTCTCAACAGCCTGGGGCCACGAGCCATGCAGAGAGGGCAGGGCAAGACTCCCCTCTCCTCCAACCAATTGGGGACAAGCTGCCTCCTCCCTCACAGCAGACAGACACCCAGATATACCAGCAGGGAAAGGCTGAAGCCTGATTAAGGAACAGCGGCCAGCTAAGGCAGAGACTGGCAAAGGCCTCAGAGCTGCTGAAAACACCTCAGCTCCAGAGAAGAGAACTAAGGGCTCCTGCTTAGGAAGGACAAGGAAATCTGACTAACAGAACCCAGCTCTCGAGAGGAAAGCTGGGATTCCTGCTTAAGGAAGCCATGAAAGGAGGAACCCAGGTGGTTTCCAAAGACAGACTCAAGAAAGAAGAGAGTCTCCTGCTTATATTTATGGCTCTAGTTAATAAGGAGACCTTTGGAAAAGGGGTGCTCTTTGATTTAAAAGAGTCTGCCTGCATTTGTTTATAGGCCAGGTGAAGAGAAGTGAGCAGGTCTCCATTGCAGCACCACAGCTGACCAAAAGGGAGCACACAGGGGCAAGCTGCAGGCCACCACAGTCTGTTCTCACTCAAACACACCAGGTACTCTTAGAACCAGCTCTCTGGCCTGGGAGAGTGCAGGCTGTCAGCTCTGAAGCTTGTAAAAGTTCACTGCTGCTTTGGATATATGCACATGCTGGGAGGGTATGAAAATGCTTCTCTTTCTCATACTTAGGAAAAAACGGCAGCCACTTGTGAGAAATGACGCTTAGCTGGGGCCATTCTTAAAAGCAGGCGCTACTCCTACAGTTTTGATTTCAACTCATTTTTACTGAACTGTTAGACAGTTAAAACATCTGAAGAAAATGCAATAGTACATTGCCTCCAGGTATCTCATCACAGGCTCATTCACTCCAGTGAGCCCCAAAGCAGGTCTGCCCAGATACCTCTCATCTCCATCCCTTCAGACAACAAATATTTAAATTCTCTTTAACCCCAATCGTTATGATGCTGTTTTGGGAGTCGAAGGGGTTCCTCTCTCTCAAACATGTATGCCACTAAAGCTATAAGTAAGAACCTCTAGTATGGATGATAAAGATCCTTTCTCCTCCCTTCCCCCACAACCCACATTCACCCCTCATGACGCTCCTTTTCTACACTATTCTGGATTGAGCGTCCCAAGGATGCTACTCGATGGCAGCACACTGCACAGCATCCAGACTGAATTACTCCTGTATTGCTTGCATTTATGTTCATGTGCCATTAAACAAGGTGCAAATACAGGTACAGACAGAAAAGGTTTTGAACTCCAGTCTGGCACATCTGTGAGATTAATTCTAAATTTCTATATAGAGTTTAATGGGAAAACTGCAGTTACAATAGACAGTGCATCTGTGACGTTACACTCTACATGATTTTATCGAAATATGCTAACGAGTGTGAATATAATGTAACTGGAATATGTTTCACGCAAAAGATCTCTTGTAAGGTACCATTACAAAGCTTATAATCTACTCAGTGTCATCATCCTGTTTGTATAAATGTACCACTCTTGTATCTGAAACAAGAAATCTGAAATATAACTGAGAGCCTATTGTAGTTATGCAAAGTGTGGCCCATTAATGGTGGTTTGGAATCTTGATGGCTCCCATTAACCAGGATAACTGACTGTAGATGGCGCTGTTTTACTTGTAAGTCTTCCTGTATACGTGTGTGCTGGCAAATGGGCAATGAAGTCTTACAGTGACATGTGATCATGTCACCTGAACTGGAATCCGTCTTTAACCTGGTACTTTTCCACTGGGGATGGGGGGACCCAGAGAGAGACAAAAGATTCCCGCCTTGTGCCAAAGATATGAGAGTGGGTGGAACAGAAAAAAGGTGACTGGCCATCATGAGAAATCCTGTAGCTACCATCTGAGCTGGAACAAGGGCTGTACCAGGAGAAAGGATTGTGCCCAGTCTGTAAAAAAAGCTTATTGAAACATCTGAGGGTGAGATTTTGTGTGTATTCAGTTTATTACTGTACTAGGCGTAGATTTGCATCTTTTAATTTTATTTTGCTTGGTAATTCACTTTGTTCTGTCTGTCACCACTTGGAACCACTTAAATCCTACTTTCTGAATAAAATTACTTTTTACTTACTAATGAACCCAGAGTAGGTATTAATACCGGGGGTGGGTGGGGGTGGGGAACAGCTGTGTATCTCTCTCTATCAGTGTTATAGAGAGTGAACAATTTATGAGTTTATCCTGTATAAGCTTTATACAAGTAAAACGGATTTATTGAGGTTTGGACCCCACTGGGAGTTGGACATCTGAGTGTTAAAGACAGGAACACTTCTTAACCAAGCCTAAAGCTGTTAAGGGGACGTGGTTCAGACTTGCATCTGGGTCTGCAGCAGGCTAGCGGGCCTGGCTCAAACCAGGCAGGGCACTGAAGTCTTAAGCTAGGAGGGCAGGGAAAGCAGGGGCAGAAGTAGCCTTGGTGAGTAGCCTGGTGACAAAGCGATAGGTTTAATATGCAATGCCTTATCGAGAGATGCATCAAAATAATCTGGTTTAGTCTATACAGGAAAGCAACACCACTTATCTAGAACTTCAGGGATAAACAGCACCACCACCATTCAATGTTTAAAGTAGGAATAGTCACCCAAAGAACAGGAGAGAAATCTTTACTTGGCCAGATCCCTGCATTTCCTGGGCTTTGCTTTCCCTGGTTTGGTAGAGGGACTACAGTGGTATATCCCTAATGCTTTATATACCAAATATAGCACTCCCAAAACTAAACAAAAGTAACCAATCCATACCATCAGCGTACACCTGGAAGCACGAGTGTCCCAATTTAAAGGCATCTGTTCAAAGTTATTCAAGGGACCCATATCTATCTGGCCAGCTTAATAGTGGGTTACCGTAAATTTAGTAATAACGGGGATAGGGATGAATCCGACAGAGGGTCAGTTAGCTGGATGGATTTGCCCAGCTGAAATAGATACCTACCTTTTCACTCATAGATTCTTCAAACTTGTGGTTAAAAAGGCACTTGTAAACCCGGCCTTCCCCAGCCTGAGTCTGTGAAACAGAACAGCAGCACTGGTAATTTAGGATAGTTTACAGCTTACCCTCTTGCTAACTAAAATCCAACAGAATTGTGCTATGGTACCAAAGTCCTACTTCTAAACTAACGAAGCAGTGTTCATGTGCATTATGGGAATAACTCACTAACATTTGTTAAACATAGCACAGAATTGAAGGTGGTTTTTTTTGTAAAGGAACATATTTCAGATGAGTTTCCTTACTCTGGCTCCTGCCATCTTTTTGCTCAGAAAATACCTTTTCTATTAATGCAAGAGAACCAGAACAAAGCAATAGGTCTGCTTTCCTGCTGCATCACTCAATGCCACTGCTCCATTAGCAGAGCCTATGATGTTTCAGCTGCCGTTAATTCAACATCATGACAAGAATGGGAGTAGAGCTGAGAGTCTCCTCTCCTGTCCACTCTAAAACCACAGAATGAGATCAAAATGTACTTTTCATAAAACCTCATAGGAGTTCCTGGTGCCAAAGGTGCTTAACTAAAAGCTTAGAATAACAAGAGAATCTGCTACTCAAATCAGAGATAAAAATAAAAACTGAGAATTTGTTTTCAGCCACTCAAAGGACTGACAAAAACGAAATGCTTAACGGAGGTCATATGCTATTGACAGTGGAACAGAGCAGTAACCAAAGGCTGCCTGATACAGTTGATCTCTTGCACAAGTTTCACCACAGAAGATGGATGTATGAAGGCTGACTGACAGGTAGTTCCCAGAATCACTTCAGCCATTGTGGGATCTTCCTCTCTGTCCTTTGGCTTTTTTCAGGCATTGATTTGTGGGATAAGACTGGACTAATAATTCCAGCTACTCACATTTTCACAGAAGCGTTCCCGGTCATCGCGGCATGCAAAGTACAGGTGTCGGTCCAAGTGGAAGTCATCAGAGGAGAGTTCAGCCACACGAAGAATTGCTTTCTTACACTCATCAGAAACCTTAATTCTGGGATCACTCTCTTCTGCCTCCTTTACCAGCCCTTTCTCCAGGCAGGCCACCACCTCTCCTTGTGAGTGCGCATCCTACATAACAAAAAGATTGCATCAAGACCTTTACCAATAAGATTTTTGATCCATTATTTACAAGAGCAGAAGACAAGAATGAATATTTCCTAACATACGGGAATGCGGAAAATGCCTGATTACCAATTTAATTTATCCAATGTGTTCAAATCCATATTCTGTACCCCAAGCAGCCCATAATGCTGACTTACACATGCCACATACTAGGCTTAGCAAGTGGCTAAGAATGCCCAAATAATTTTAGCCCTTTATAGATACCTGCCACCAGAATTAAGTGACACTCAATTTATATACAGACTTGAAAGTTATGCAGACATGCATTCTGTTCCAGTGCATGGACATTCATGCAGTTGGTAGGAGCAACAATTCACACAGCGTGGAAATAGTTGGCTCCCAAATTCAGATTGAGAGGAGAGAGAGATACCCCACCATCATGCTCCAAGCCAGGAGCGGCCAAATAAAATTAAATTGCAAAGCGATCTGCGTTGTATTTACTGTCCCCATCTTTCTTTGTAATCCAACAGTCTTGCGCGGCATGATCCACATACCGTATCATAACAGACTGAGGATGTGCTGATGGTTCACAGTGGCGTAGCCTCCTTCAATGCTTCTGGGTTTGCTTTAATGTGATTTAATGAGATTATCACCATTTAGACACACTGCTTTGAGCAGTTTACCAAAATGGCCAAGTTATCTTTAATCTGACATAGCCTTCTTATCACCATGGCAACAGCAAGTAGCAGTGTCACATTAAAGAAACATATTTCGGGGAGGGGAGGAATTAGAAAGCTGCTCTGTCAATGTGGCCTTCATTCTGGTCACTGATAATTAGTGATGTTAAGCATTCACAAAGGAGCATTTAGCAACCTAGGATTCTCAGTGCTAAAAAAGTCAAAGCATCCAACACAGCACTGAGTCTCATAAGGTAAGCAACTCCAGGATAACATCCACTGCCAAGTGGGCTCAACAGAGTCCGAATGTAACTTTGGATCGAGAGGATTGTCAGTAACGATAGCAAGCAACCTGAGGAAGCTCATTGGTTTCCAAAGGATGGCACAAGAGGAGTCACTTCTGCCCGGCACCCCTGAAGTAGGCAGTAGAATGTTGATCAGTGAGTTTTTCACAGCCACACAGCTGGGCATGCTTAGAAAATTAAAACAATAAGGTACCCAAGGGGCCTTCAGAAAGTCTGAGCCCTTAAAATATGAATCTCTCTCTGGTGGAGCTCTGTCCAAGATGGCTAGCTGAGAAGAGTTCTATAACTAAAGGACTTTCAACTATCAGCCCCTTTCCTTCAATCTATGCTGCTTTGGTGTGACAACCACCTGCTCTAAGGGAAATTGTTCAGCAGTGCCCTATCTGACTGCTTGGATAAATCAATCTGCTCGTGTGTACTGCATTAACAGGCATTCACAGTGAGCCCTTCTCTCCTTCAATCCCTTGCTATATGTCAAGCCAGTGTTACCATAACAGCCAAGAGCAGATAGCAGCAGAGGTTGGAACAAAACAGGAATCTTTCAAACAGTAACATTACTATTTAAAGCCACATAATTCTTCCAATAATCATTCCCTCCTGTTCCGACATTTCTCCTGGCTCAGGAAGCCTTTGATACCTATTTGGTACTGGCACAATAGGACCACAAGCAGCATTCAAAAGCCACGAGTTACTGAAATCACCACCAATCCCAGATCTACTAACACTTTTTTTTAAATGGCCAAAAATATTAGGTAAAAAATTTATGGATGTGTCAACTGAGTTGAGTCAGCAGTCTTCACAGGTGCCATTACAGAATACTGCTAGCATGTGGCATCGTGTCAGATTACCCCACTCTACTGATTTATCCATAACCACGTTAGATACAAACTTTTGCCCTCAAATCCCTGTGATGATGCACATACAGCTGTTGCAATTGAGCCACTTAATATTACAAACTTCATAAAAGGTGGCTTAAACACATCTGACAACTCCCTGCTCCAGCCTGCCTTCCAAGCTGCAAGCTCTGCTTCAAAGATCCTTTCATGCATCTCAGACTCACAGACTTTAAGGTCTGAAGGGACCATTATGATCATCTAGTCTGACCTCCTGCACAATGCAGGCCACTGAATCTCACCCACCCACTCCTGTAACAAACCCTAACCTATGTCTGAGTTACTCAGTCCTTATATTGTGGTTTGAAGACCTCAAGCTTCAGAGAATCCTCCAGCAAGTGACCCATGCCCCATGATGCAGAAGGCGGCAAAAAACTCAGGGCCTCTGCCAATGCCTGCCATGGAGGAAATTCCTCCCGACCCCAAAAATATGGCGATCAGCTAAACCTGAGCATGTGGGCAAGACTCACAGTCAGCACCCAGGAAAGAATTCTCTGTAGTAACTCAGATCCCATCCCATCAATCCCATCACAGACCACTGGCATACTTACCTGCTAATAATCAAAGATCAATGATAAATAATTGCCAAATTAGGCTATCCCATCATACCTCCCTCATAAACGTATCAAGCTTAGTCTTAAAGCCAGATGTGTTTTGCCCCCACTATTCCCCTTGGAACGCTGTTCCAGAACTTCATCCTCTGGTGGTTAGAAACCTTCGTCTAATTTTCAAGTCTAAACTTCTAGTGTCCAGTTTATATCACATTTGTTCTTGTCTCCACATTGGTACTAAGCTTAAATAATCTCCTCTCTCTCCCTGATATTTATCCCTCTGAATATATTATAAAGGACAATCACATCCCCCTCAACCTCTTTTGGTTAGGCTGAACAAGCCAAGCTCTTTGGATCTCCTTTCATAAGACAGGTTTTCCCATTCCTCAATCATTCCGAGTAGCCCTCCTGTTCCAGTTTGAATTCACCCTGCTTAAACATGGGAGACCAGAATGCACATAGTATTCAGATGAGGTCTCACCAATGCCTTGTATAACGTTACTAACACGTCCTTATCCTTGCTGGAAAATACCTCGTTGATGCTTCCTAAACTGCATTAGCTTTTTTAACCGCCATTCACATTGGCGGCTCATGATGTCATCCTGTTGACAACCAATGCTCAGGGTCCTTCTCTCCTCTGTTACTTCCAACTGATGCATCCCCAATTATAACTAAAATCTTTTATTACTTCCTAAATGCATGACCTTGCACTTTTCACTAATAAATTACATCCTATTACTATTACTCACTTTACAAGTGTGGCAAATTGCCGGTACTGTTCGTGGTCTCGCGCTTTCTCTTTCTCTGGGGTAGGTTCAGGGCGATATCGCTTTGCCTCTGAACCAGTTCTTAATATCCCCTAGTGTCCTGGGAGAGGGGAGTGGAGAGGGAGGGACCTGGACTCGCCTCTACTCCAGGTTCCCAACCCAGGGGCCCTGGGGTTTGGTGACCACTTGGACCTAGGCAGTTTATTCCCACTGGTACTTCCCTCTCATACCCGTCCAGCCTTTAGTAAGAGCTTCTCGGCCTCTTCCTATACAAGCTGGTCCACTAGTCTGTTGGGCTATCCCAATCCACCGCAGCACTCCTCCAAACCTTTATTTCTCTTGGACAAACTCTCACTCTTCTGCAATCTGACTCTACTCCAATCAACCTTTCTCTCTATCACACCCTGTCTGAACTGAACGGGTTTATATATGACTGGAAGCAGGTTGCTCTAAGGGTCAGGTGTTCTATTAATCTAAAGCAAAACTTCCTCTTGGCAGGAATAAGCCTCCTGACACACTTTATGCTGCCCTCTGGCCATGCTGTATTCACAAAGGTATCCAGATCTTCTTGGTATGATATCGCCGGTCCTTCTCTGTGTTAGCAATAGTTCCAGCTTGGTGTCATCCGCAAAACTTTATTACACATTCCTGCTTTTTTGTGCCAAGGTCAGTCATAAAAGATTAAATAGATTGTCCCAACAGATCCCTGAGGCTCCACTAGTAACCTCCTTCAGCTTGGACAGATTCACTTTTAGCGATGACCATTGTAATCTCCCTTTTAAACCAGATCCTTATCCACCTTTCCAATTTCATATTGATCCCCATCTTTCTCAATGAATAATTCCACCATGTGAACCTATATCAAATGACTTACTGAAATCAAGGTAAATTAGATCACTGCGTTTCCTTGTCCAGAAAACTGTTCACCTCTCAAAGAAGGAGATCAGCGTTGGTTTGGCAACGATTCTACCTTTTGTAAACAACCATGTTGTATTTTGTCCATTAACAACTGAACTCAAATTTCCTTAATACTTTCTCCTATCAAATTTTTTCCAAGACTTACTACTCAGATTGTCAAACTAACAGCGCTCTATAGTTACTTCAGACCACTTTTTTCCCCCTTTCTTAAAAATAGGAACTATGTTAGCAATGTCTCCAGTCATTACAGTAACCCGAGTTTTACTGATTCATAAAAATTCTTGCTAATGGGCTTGCAATTTCAGCACAGTTCCTTTGACATCCTTGGATGAAGATAATCTGGGCCCTCCAACTTTGTCCATTGAGCTGTTTTGAGTTTGACTTCTACCTCGGATATGGTAATAGCTACCTCCATAGCTCATTCCCATTTGCATCCTTCCATTATCCCTAGCTCTCATTGCCTCAGTCTTTATGAGGCTAAAAGTATTATTTAGATATTGGGCCATGCCTAGATTATCCTTAACCCCGTCCTCAGGTTTAGCGGTCCCACTTCTTCTTTCTGTTTTCTTGTTTATTTATATGGCAATACAACCTTTACGATTGGTTTTAATTCCCTTTGCAAGGTCCAACTCTACCATGGCTTTTAGTCTTTCTCACTCATCCCTACATTAGCACCTCAATAAGTAGCTTTCCTTGCTAATCCCGCCATCTTCCACTCTTTGTAGGCTTTCTGCTTTTTTTTAAATCCTCTCTGAGATGCTTGATCATCCATCTTGGTCTACAACTCTGCCTATGATTTTTCCCCCTCTCTTGGGATGCAGGCTTCTGATAGTTTCTGCAGCTTTGACCTGAAGTAATTCCAGGCCTCCTCTGCCTTTAGATCCACAAGTTCTTCAGTCCAATCCACTTCCCTAACTAATTTCCTTAATTCTTTAAAGTTAGCCCTTGTGAAGTCAAAAACCCTAGTCCCAGATCTAATTTTATTTATCCTTCCATCTACTTTGAACTAAATTAGCTCATGATCTACAACCATGTCTTCTATGAGGTCCTCACTACTCACCGAAACCAAATCTAAATGGCATCCCTTCTTTGTTGGGGCATGAGACAATGAAAACTTTTCCTGCCTAGGAAGGGTATGTTTTCTAGTCCGAAGGCAGAAGAACTATAGAGCACTTTATTCAAGATTTCCTCATACCATGGGATTTTCTTTAATTAAAAATTCATATAAAGACTTCAGTGCACATTAGGTACATGAATGGGATGGAAGCTATTTTATTTGTATGTACACAACCTACTGAAAGAGTTAACTAAAATAATAAAATACAGTAACTCCTCGCTTAACATTGTAGTTATGTTCCTAAAAAATGCAACTTTAAGCGGAACGATGTTAAGCAAATCCAATTTCCCCATAAGAATCAATGTAAATGGGGAGGTTAGGTTCCAGGGAAATTTTTTTCAGCAGACAAAAATCTATATATTATATAGCTATACACACAGAATATGTTTTAAACAATTTAATATTGTTCACGGCTATGATGATTGTGAAGCTTGATTGAGGTGGTAAAGTTAGAGGGTGGGAGAGGGTGGAATATTTCACAGGGAATGTCTTGCTGCTAAATGATGAACTAGCACTTGGCTGAGCCCTCAAGGGTTAACCCATTGTTATTAATGTAGCCTCTCACACAAGGCAGCACAAACATGGGGGAGGGGAGACAGCATAGCAGACAGACACACCTTGTGTGTGGGAGAGAAAGATGTGCATTGCCCCTTTAAGTAAGCTAACCAACTCTTAAGTGCATTGTCTTTTTAAGTGGATCGGGAAGCTGAGAGAGCAGCTCCTGCCCCAAACTCTCTCTGTCTCTCTCCTTCCATGTCCCCTCCCTGCTCTATATGGAAAAGAGGTAAGCAGGGTGCAGGAGCAGGGGGAAGTGGGACACCCTGACATTACACACACACAAGCAAGCAGGAGTCTCTGAGAGCGGCTCCAAGGCAGAGGGCAAGAGCACCACATGGCAGTGGGGGGAGGGACAGCTGAACTGCCAGCAAATGATAGCCTGCTGGGCGGCTGCAGCACAAGGAACTTAGGGGAGCAGGGAGCTGATGGGGACTGCTGGTCCACTCTGGTTACAAGTCCCCACCAGCTAGCTGCAACGGGTGCTCTTCTTGCAAGCAGTGGACAAAGCAGGCAGCTGCCAAACGACGTTAGAAGGGAGCATTTCACAGCTTTAAACGAGCATGTTCCCTAATTGAACAGCAACCTAACAACGTTAACTGGGACAACTTTAAGTGAGGAGTTACTGTAATATCATGAATACATCTATGTACTAAAATAATATCATGAATACATGATCACATATTAGTTCACAAATGTTCTATGACCTTGAATAAATATGTATCTTCCATACTCTGCACTACTCTGTATTCCAGTCATTTAAAATACATACTAAACTGCTTCTAAATTTACCATATATCCAGTACAACAGGACAGTGGAAGTTTGCAGACATACATAGGCCATTTAAGTTTGTAATTAAATTAGCATAATAGTTAACTGTTTCACCTACTTATAAGTGCATAAGACTGAGTTGCTGTTTGAGGAAAAAATATAGATCAAGCTTTTTAAAAATTGGTTCTAAAGTTATGCTCCTCTGAATTGCAAATTCAGGCACTGAAAGAAGCCTGATTTTCTGAAGTGCCAAGCTCCCTGCTGCTCTGACTTCACATGAAAATCAATAGGAGCTGCAAGAAGCTTGGAACTTTTGAAAATCAAGCTGCTTCTTTCAGTGCCTAAATATGCAATTCAGGAGCTTAACTTTAGCTACCAATTTCTTTAAAATGCTGACTATAGAATATGGTTGCTGACTAAATCATTAAATCCATACCACAGAGAAGAGTATCTTAAATTATACAAAAATCCAAGTTAACTGCTTCAGTCTGACAGTGAAATAGTTTAATATACCAGAAAGAAAAGATTATAAGATTTTATAATGTTGAATAGTATACAGTATTCTCCAGGAATAGTGCTCATGTAATTACAGCATTAGAAAGAAAATAGACTATGTGGAAGAGTCATTTCTTGACTAGTGTACTTAAACATGCAATCATAATAGTATTTTAATGCAGTTTGACAGAAGCACACAGAAAGGTGACAAAAAATAACTGGCATGAGTTCAGAATGACTGCATTACTCATTAAGCTCTAGCTGCAGTGCAGAGCCATGTCATAAACTGCATTTATCATACACCTACACCAGCACTCTGCTTGCTAATGCATCTTTGCCAGAAGTATTTCCAAAATTCTGAAGGCTACACAACAGCTTCCAGCCATTTAAAAAAATATCAACATGCTAGAAAAATATGCCTCTTCTCTCCCACTACCCACAAATTGGGAATTTCACCTAATGTTGCACAGGTCTGAAAAACAGATAGGTAATTCATTCCAGCACAGACAGATTTATAGTCCAATATCTTGAAATCCTGTCAAGTTAGAAATGGAAACTTTAGTTCATTGAAAAAAGGGGCCTAACCATCTTTCCCCGGGAGGAACAGAGCATTTCAATCTATGGAATGCATTGAAAAAAATTAAAATATGGCATTTAAGGTAATTTTTAGAACTGTTTTACAATGTATTAGTTTTAATTTTTCCCTCTTTTTATGGCCATCTTGGTTGGATTTGATGCCCAAGACACGGTTTTTCCCCCAGACAGACAAAAGGATAGTTTTAAAGCTCTAAAGCATTCCTAAAACAGATTTCTGTAAAATGTGACCTATGCAAATTCAACCTTTACGTGCAATTCCTGTTGGTGTTTACGTTTCCCTCTCATTTTCAAAAAACCCCGAGGGGGTGGGGAACATTGGGTGGTACTAAAGAGTAAAATTTGACTTGTGCATAAAATTCCTGTTGCTCTAGCTGCAGAAGCACTGGGGTGAGCTAGGAATGAAAAGGAGACAAAAGAAAACCAAGGAGTGGAGGAGGCAGTGCAGAGATTGGGTGAAAATAGATAAAGTAAAGATGGGAAGCTGCGCCAATGGGGTAGGAGCAGCAAATACTTGTTCTGAGATAACACAGGGACTAGGTGCTTCCTATTGCTGTCCAGTAACCCCGTCTAGCCAGCTGGAGCAGAAACACCTGCATTGTGCCTGTGTAGGAAAGGCAGAAAGTCAAACTGACCAGTGTCTTTGTCATTCAAGCTGAGTGCTGTGCAAGTAGTCAGTAGCTAGCACAAGAAGCCAGACAGATGACCCGACTGAACCAAAATAACTAATCTATAGAAAAGCAACCATTTCCCAGTGGGTCTACTACAAGTCCCACTTTAGCAGCTTTAAGTAGCCAGTAGTGGAAACCAAAATTAAAGAGATGCTGTCTATTTGAAGTCTAGTCAGTTTAAAAAAAAAAGTTAAAGGTAGCGCAAGGAACTATGCAACCCTTCACTCATGTCTTCTTTTTAACTCTCATATTTTCCTATTTAACTTTGTTTTTCTCTACTCTGTAGCTATGTTAAAGACTGACACAGTGATACTGACTAGGCTCAAAGCTAATTGAAAAACAGAAAAAAGAGAAATATTATATTCCTCTAATCTCTTACAGTCATCTTAAATGTTACCTATAACACTAGCAAGTAAACTACCCTGAGAGAAATGCGATTTTTTTTAAACTGCTGTCACTTTTAATACCCATGGGAAGAAAACAGTACCTAAGCCAGCTCAGAAAGAGGCTTTGTCTAGATACAAATTTGCACCAGTTTAAACTAAACAGGTTGAATCACACACGTTTAGTTAAACTGGTGCACGTGTGTGTGTAGACATAGGTCAGAGAAATGGCTGGCTTATGCTGACGATCTGAAGGAGAAAGGTTCAGCTGCCACCACAATTCTCAGTGAAAAGAGTATCACATTAAGCTTCTATTGTATAAAACAAAGCAGGGATTAAAGACCAGGGAACCAAACTCATGACACAGCACAACATCCAGGTGAGAGGAAAGGAGACATAAGTATGCTCACTGTCAGCAGAAAATGGGCCAAGCATGCAGCTGTAATATAGAACGGCACTTTTACTGCTTTCCACATACGCTCCTTTCTGATACATGCAGCAAAATGAAGTCTGAAATCAGGAACATACATTGCACTCTGTTGCTCACACAAGGAACAGAACAGCAGGAGGTACAACCCAGTAGATAGAGGGCAAAACAAGCAACAAGGCAGAAGAAATGATGAGATGAAATAAAATGGACTAGAGTGCAGATAAAGGGATAAACCAGAGGAGACAGTTTACAGAAAAGGAAAGGTGAGACAAGGGCTGGAAGAGAGTCTTAGGCCTGGTCTACACTTAAAAATTTAGAGCGACAAGCTACACTGCTGTCATTAAATGACAGATTCTTAACTCTGAGAGTTGCAGTTAAGCCAACCTAACCCTCAGTGTATATGCGGCTAGATGAGCAGAAGAATGATGCTGCTGACCTAACTACCTGCTCAGAGAGGTGAATTAACTAGAGACTGAAAAAACCCTTCCATCACTAAAGAAAGGGTCTATGCCAGTGTTTCTCAATTGTGGCCGGGACTTTTCATGCGGCTATGACAGCTTCCTGAGTGGTGATGGGCGGGGGCATGGGGACCATCGGCCCCTCTCCCGCCCTTCCCTTTGCTCCTACATGCGCCACCCTGCACCACCTCTGGACACAGGCGGGGCACAGCGCTACAAGAGCAAGATGAGTTCTCAACGTACCTTGGTGGGGGGGAAGAGTTTTGGGCAGTGGGCTCCAGCAGCGGAACTTCAGGAGCCTGGCCACACAGCCTTGGGCTCTGGCAGTTGGGTGAGGAGTGCAGACTCCCCGGCCCTGGCCTCCAGTCATGGGGCTTCAGCCTCCAGACCCTGGTTCCAGCCACGTAGCACCAGGTGCTGGCCCTTGGCTCCGATCCCGGGCCCTGGCCATACAACTGGAGGCACTGGCCCCAGGCACTAGTCCCCTGGACTCAGCTGTAGGGCTTTGGGCACCAACTCCAGCCACGGTGCCCCAGTCCCTGGTGCCGATAACCCAGCCACATGGCAGCAAGCGCTGATCCTCAGCTCTAGTCCTGCGCTTCAGCCAAGTGGTGGCAGGAGCTAGCCCTGG
Organism: Chelonoidis abingdonii; assembly: GCF_003597395.2. Classification (NCBI taxonomy): domain Eukaryota; kingdom Metazoa; phylum Chordata; order Testudines; family Testudinidae; genus Chelonoidis; species Chelonoidis abingdonii. Next base: position 1,579,225 of record NC_133787.1, on the reverse strand, counting down.
GTGCTGACCCCTAGCCCTAGCAGCGCAGCAACAAGCACAGGCTTCAGTTGCTGCGCAGCGACAGTGCTGACCCTCGCCTCTGGCCATGCAGCCCTGAGCTGCAGAACCCAGCTCCAGGCTCTGGCTGCGTGGCAGCAGGCACTGGCCCTGAACGCTGACCCACAGCTCTAGCAGTGTGGCAGAGGGCTCCAATGCATGGCTCCAGGCATACAGTTCCTGCCCCCAGTTCTGGCTGTGGGCACTGATCCCCCTACCCCAGCCACCAACCCCTTGTTCCGGCCATGCAGCAGCGGGGCTCACTACCCACCTCCATTGCCCCTGGCTCCCGCTGCCTTCCCCCATTACCGTTGGCCCCCATTGCCTCCCCTTCTGACCTCCCCATCTGGAGCTTAATGGGTCCCAGGACTTGCTGAGAGAAGTGATATTAACCAACATGCAAGTGTCACTTCTCACAGCAGACTTACTAGCTAGCTGGGGGGCTGAGAAAGGTGATACCTGTGTGTTTGTGAATATCACTTATTTTCACAGCCTTCCAGGCAGCTACTAAGTGTGCTGTGAAGTGATATTAACATACAGATATCACTTTTCACAGCATTATTTTTATTATCGAGCCTGCAAAAAACCTCTGTATGAATAAATTACAATGATTTGGACATGTCTATGTGCATATTTGTTTTTCCTAAAGTTAATTAAGTATTTAAGGGAAAGTGTCAGTGCAGCCACCACCAAAAAATGTGTTGTGAGACCCTCTTGTCTATGCTGTGATGCTACGCGGTGGCACAGCTGCAGTGCCTGAGCTGAGCTGCTGTGGCGCCCATAGTGTAGATGTGCGCTTAGCCCTAGAAGTTCTGCTCTAATGCACCTCAAATGAAGAAAAAGGGAAGCCAATTTATCCCAGTGACTTATAATAAAGTTATGAATGAGCAAATATTTTATTTGGCAGTAGCCTGATATGAAGGGGCCTGGTGGTCCCATGGCGTTCACCTCCATAAAAGTGAGAGAGAGATTGCTGTCCAGTCTCACACCATGGGTGAGTATTAAACCCATAGTTACATCAATTCACTGAGACATGGTCGGATGAAGAGAGACAAGAGCTTAAATGGGCAACTAATAGAAGCCTGTGCATTATGAGGTAAAATGTGAACAAGAATCTACGGAGAGACTAAACAATGCAGGAAGGAGGAATACTCCTCATGTAGCCACTTAAAGCAGTTTTCACAGTAGGACAACAGCTGTTTGTTGCTGCAAGTGTCATGGCAGAGAGGCTGCTGACAAAAGAAAAAAAGACATGTGACACATCTTGTTATGAGTGCTCAGCACACTTCTGCAAATCAGGTCCCAACATGTTTCAGGTCATGCACCCAGAAAATGAGTGGCCACATATGAAAAATTTGGTGTAGTGAGTTGCTTTGGCCAACATCACATAAGAACTCTAGTAGAGGCAAAGTTAGAATCCTGTTCTCCAAGGTAGCTTTTGACTGCTTTAAGCACAAGACCATCTTTCCTCTTCTACAAACCTGTCTTATTCATGGTATCTTTCAACTTTGGCAACAGACAAAGCATGAATCCTACGGACTTAATCGCTACACAACCCTGATTTGTTCCCAGAACACTGTTTATCTGTGCACTGAATGAAAGCAGATGTTGTGGGAAAAAATCATGTGATCATGTAACTAAAGTCTATCATAATGCACAAGCACAAGTGGGGCGAGTTAAGATTGCAGGGGCAGCCTGAATTCTGGTGTTTCCTAAACTCTTGATTTTGTAATCTTAATGTTCTTTTCATGTATTTTTATACAAAATTTACTGTCTTACTGAAAGAAGGACATGTAAAAACAAATTCCATCATGTGGAATCAGACTGACCTCCCCAAAGTTTATCAGCAAGGTCAGGACCTTTATGTACATAGCACACTTCTGCCACTTGAGTTACCAGATTACCTGGCAGCAGAGGGGATTTATGTATTACCAGCTACTAGAGCAGGACTAGACACACTTCGCCAATGGGTTTCACAGCTAGGTGCGAAATCCTAGGTGACTACCTCAAGCATGAGATATGCCCTAGCTATCAGGGAACTGATGAGCTGGATCCCCTGGGAGAATAACATGAGGGGCAAAGGAGTCCAGGAGAGCTGGCTGCATTTTAAAGAACCTTTATTGAGGGTGCAGGAATAAACCATCCCGATGTGTATTAAGAATAGTAAATATGGCAGGCAACCAGCTTGGCTTAACAGTGAAATCCCTGCTGATCTTAAACACAAAAAAGAAGCTTACAAGAAGTGGACTAGAGAGGAGTATAAAAATATTGCTCAGGCATGCAGAAGTGAAATCAGGAAGGCCAAATCACACTTGGAGTTGCAGCTAGCAAGAGATGTTAAGAGTAACAAGAAGAGTTTCTTCAGGTATGCTGGCTACAAGAAGAAAGTCAAGGAAAGTGTGGGCCCTTACTGAATGAGGGAGGCAACCTAGTGACAGAGGATGTGGAAAAAGCAAATGTACTCAATGATTTTTTTGCCTCTGTCTTCACAAACAAGGTCAGCTCCCAGACTGCTGACTGGGCAGCACAGTGTGGGGAGGAGGTGACCAGCCCTCTGTGGAGAAAGAAGTGGTTCTGGACTATTTAGAAAAGCTGGATGAGCACAAATCCATGGGGCTGGATACACTGCATCCATGGATGCTAAAGGAATTGGAGAATGAGATTGCAGAGCCATTGGCCATTATCGTTGAAAACTCATGGCCATCGGGGGAGGTCCCAGGTGACTGGAAAAAGGCTACTGTAGTGCCCATCTTTAAAAAAGGGAAAGAGGAGGATCCGGGAAACTACAGGCCAGTCAGCCTCACCTCAGTCCCTGGAAAAATCATGGAGCAGGTGCTCAAGGAATCAATTCTGAAGCACTTAGAGGAGAGGAAAGTGATCAGGAACAGTCAGCATGGATTCACCAAGGGCAAGTCATGCCTGACTAACCTAATTGCCTTCTATGACAAGATAACTCTGTGGATGAGGGAAAAGCAGTGGATGTGTGTTATTCCTTGACTTTAGCAAAGCTTTTGATACAGTCTCCCACAGTATTCTTGCTAGCAATTTAAAGAACTTTGGGCTGGATGAATGGACTATAAGGTAGTTAGAAAGCTGGCTAGATCGTCGGCTCATCCCAGGCCAGTGATCAACGGCGTCCTACCTAGTTTGTCACCGGTATCAAAAGCTGGATGCCCAAGGGTCGGTCTGGGGTCAGTTCGTTCAATATCTTCATTATTGACTGGAGGCTGGGCGGACTCACTCTCAGCAATTCTCAGATTGACATTAAACGGGAGAGTGGTAATATATGTGGGGACGGGACGAGAACAGAGGGAACCTGAACAAATTAGAGATTGGGCAAAGAACCTGAATGAGTTCAACAAGGACAGTGCAGAGTCCTGCACTAGGAGGAAGAATCTCATGCACTGCACAGACTAGGACCAATGTTACGTAGCAGTTCTGCAGAAAAGACCTAGGGTAACAGTGGACAAAGAACTGATATGAGTGACACTGTGTCCTTGTTGCCAGAAGGCAGAAAGGCAGTTGAGCTGTATAAGTGGGCATCGCTACAATTTGAGATGACCTGATCATTCCCCTCTATGTGACATTGGTGGGGGCTCATCGGGTACTGTGTCCGTTTTGGGCCCACACTATAAGACAGGATGATGGAAAAATATGGAAAGGGTCCAGCGAGCGAGCAACAAAAGTGATGTTTAGGGGCCTGGAGCACATGACTAGAGAGAAGCGAGGCGAATTGGATTGTTAATCTCAGAAAGAAGAATGAAGGGAATTTTGACAGCTGTTTTCAACTACCTGAAAAGGGGTTCCAAGGAGGGTTCTAGATTGTTCTCAGTGGTATCTGATGACAGAACAAGGAGTAATGGTCTCAAGTTGCAGTGGGGGAGGTTTAGGTTGGATATTAGGAAAAACTATTTCACAAGGAGGGTTGTGAAGCACTGGAATGGGTTACCTAGGGAGGTGGTGGAATCTCCTTCCTGAGAGGTTTTTAAGGTCAGGCTTGACAAAGCCCTGGCTGGGATGATTTAGTTGGGGATTGGTCTTCCTTGGAGCAGGGGGTTGGACTAAATGACCTCCTGAGGTCCCTTCCAACCCTGATATTCTATGATTCATCACTCTTATTATTTTCCCTCTCAGCTAGATTCTTTCACTGGTTCTATAAATATTTTAATGTGGCCAAACCACAGTTAAGTGCCAACTCAGTATAGGGGACCAATACCATACTTGTGATTTAAGTCTCTGTCCCAAAGACCTTCCAGTTTAAAAGGACAAAAACAGAGGTCTGATTTTACGGAGAAATCAAGGTTGCTGAAAAGTACTCAAAGACAATTACCAATCCAAAGCTCTAGGGGCCTGCCAGTTTCACTCATTTGCCCAGACTAGGAACAGCCACAGAACGAGCTGGTCTAAGCACTACTTCCTTGCACTTCCTGCTGTTCAGTTATACAACCTTCCTGTCCGCACTTGCATTGCGATTTAAGATGCTGCACAGTAAAGGATCAGCTAATGCCAGTGAAGGTCTCACTGGAGCAGCAAAGCACCGCATCCGCATCTCCACCAAGAAATTGTTCTATTTTCTAGGACAGCACCTTTTCACCATTCCACCAGTGGTTGATTCAACCTGTAGCAATGCAATTAAAGTTAAGGATTTTGTATTTCAAACCACTGTACAAAGTTTAGTCAAGTTTAACTTTATCCTTTGTCATCAACTTACCCATAAAGTAACAGTTCACTGATACAAACAGTACCATAATGTTGATTACATAAGCTCCACTGAAATAGGAATGTGGAGGTAGTACCTAGAAATCCATCCTATTTCCTCCAATTATCCTACCACAAACTTCTTTGGTGTCTTTAAATGATTCATTAATGAACAATCAGCATGGAAGTGGATATAGCTTGTCTAAATTGGCTACTGCCCCACACTTCCAGTGAAATGTGATGCTGTACAGTCCGATGGGTTGCTGAAAGAGCTGGCAGATGTGATAAGGGATGACCAACCAATCAGGAACAAACATTAAAACACTCAAAATGAGTGCGGCTCTTCTATAATAATGGAATGAAGGGGGCATTAACAGGGACAACCACAGTCTATTTTAACAGTCCAGAAATTAACCAATGGAGGGCGAAAGGACAAATGGACTTTTTAATTCACAAAAACAGTACACTATTAGTGAACGTCACTTAAATACACCAGAGGTTCCAAAGAACTCTTCTACCAAACCTTCCCTTTCTTCTTGCAGCAAATGGTATGCTGCAAAAAACACAAACGAAGGCCCATGAAACCATCTGCACAGCAAGATCTGAGTTCTGCTTTGTCTTGTATCAAATTTAAACCCCCTGAGAAAGGAGGGATGGGTCGGGCAGGCCACATGAGCAGCCTCCCCTACACTAAAGACTTTCCTAGATCAGATTTGACAGTGTGCATCAAGGAACAGACTAGAGACAGGTCTAGTTAATCCTGACTGTAAGAGTCACCATATAAAGCAAAAGTCACATAAGCGTGACCAAAGACATAATTTGTTTACTATTTTAAATTGTGTTGGAGGTCTGGTGGGAATGGAGACAAAACGATTGCAGCTGAGGTGGGAGCAAGTACAAAAGCATATTTCCTAGCGTGTCCGTAAAGTACTTCAAGTATTCACAATAATTGAGACAACTTGTTAAAGAGGTAAATCGCTGCAAGCAGAGACATCACCTTTTATGGTAGTTTGTGCCTCTTTTTCTGGTTTTCAGTCATTATAATTAAGTCTGGTGTACATATAAGTCCCACAACAGTATCCAATTTCCTCAAGTATCATCTTTATGAACCCACTTCCCATCCACCTGCTATGTGGGTACCTTTTCTCCAGGTCGAATGCTGCCACATTTGAGGACATTAATATCCTTCTTGCAATCATCCATGAAGCCACAGATCAGACGGTAATCACTGAAGATGATGGCTGTCATTTTGGTGATATACTGGTGACACTGGTATTCAGTGATGTTACCTCTATGGTCCACCAAACAGGACACCAAGTAGCCTTTCCCAGCTAACTCATCTGCACATTCTTTGATCTGTTCCGAGAAAGAGTTGTGTTCAATTATTTAGTAGGAGCAGTCTGACATTTTTAGATCAGCAGGTGTACAAATGGTGTGATGAAAACTATGTCTACACATCAGTTTGGGCCAAGCAGTAGTGAGACTCCCAGCCCGAGGGAGAAGACCAGGCTAGCGGGGCTCACGCTAGCACTAAATAACTGTACACAGCATTCTAAAGCTGTGGCTCAGGCTGGAACACTAGTGCGGGAGGTGGGCTTCAGAGACCAAATCACAAATTCAGAATACTGTCTATGCAGCTATACTTAGAGCGCTAGCCCAAATCTGTCAGCCTGGGCTGGCAGGCTCACTCCCACTCCAAAATTCTGTGTAGATATACCCAAGGAGTTTTAAAAAAGCCATCTCATCACAGACCACTGGGCATATTTACCTGCTAATAATCGAAGATCAATTAATTGCCCAAATTAGGCTATCCCATCATACCATCCCCTCCATAAACTTATCAGGCTTAGTCTTGAAGCCAGATATGTCTTTTGCCCCCACTACTCCCCTTGGAAGGCTGTTCCAGAATGTCACTACTCTAATGGTTAGAGCTCTTCCATCTAGCAGTTGGAGGTATAAACAGTAACAAATGGCTGGTAGTTGAAGCTAGACATAAAATATTCTCCAGGTCAAACAGGAATTAATTCGGGGAAGTTCTCTGGACTGTGTTATGTAGGAGGTCAATCTAGATGATCACAATGACTCCTTTTGGCCTGATAATCTATCAATCAATTATTCTCTAAACATACCAGCTACCTATAGCATGTGGCCATTTGAAAACCTCATTTGTAAGGACAATGGTTTTATCAAATAATCTAATATTAAAAATATAGTGTAATTTCAACATTTTAACCTATATTACCCCTAAAGAAATTACAGTTATAAGAGTTGTTGGGTGAGATCACTAAAGACAAGACAAAATGCATAATTTCTTTTGAGTTAAGTGGAAATAATTCAGTTTCAAAGATGGGATCTAGCTCAGTCAACTGTGCAGAAAACACAGCAAGTACTAGCTTGCTGCTTCTGGCCACTTCTAAAGAAACACCATTTTTGGCTCTACAGGAAGCCAACTGCTATCGTGGGTTAAACTTCTGGCCAAATGCTTATACAAACAATATTATTATCAAACAGAGCTGTAAACAGGGGAGTTTCAGTGGGAGTTCTGTTGGAGGAGCAGGTTTTTGTATTTTGTGTATTGTATTTTGTAGTTTGTATGTGTGGAGGCTGGTAGGGGCAGTGTGCTGGGAGAGAAGCTGAGCCCTGCTTAGGGGCAGGGCTTCTCTGCTTAGGGGTCCTATATAGGTAGCCAGCAAGTCAGGCAGCGGCACAGACAGCTGCAGCGGCACAGGAGCCAGCAAACAGAGCTGTAAACGGGGGAGTTTACAAGGGGAGTTTGCGGGGGAGACTTAGAGACCTAGGCAGAGGAACCGACAGCCTAGTGAAGGGAGTAGGTGGTGGTCTGCCAGTGTTCTGGTGCCTGTTAGGGGTTTGTTTTGGTTTGTGTTTCCTGAACTAACAGGATTTAGGTGGGAAGGCTATGACTGATACAGAGGCAGCAGTGAAAGACACAATGAAGATAACTGTATGAGGAAACTGCGGCATGTACATGATCCTGAAGGGGGTACCTGAAAAGCGTTTCGTCTGCATGAAGTGCCACCTGATAAAGCTGATGGAAGAAAAGATCCGAGGACTGGAGATGCAGGTGGAAACTCTGGTAGAGTGTAGAAGGGGGTTCGAGCGGATGATGAGCAAAGCATGAGGAGGCTGAAGGGATAAGCTCAGACTTGCAGATGGAAGCAGGACCAAAGAATTCTGAGGGAGACTGCTGGGTGAGGAAAGTGGACGGTGGAAGCATGTGACTAAGAGAACCAGGCAGAAGAAAAGACGGCCAGTGAAGGAGAAATAGAGCTCAGGAACAGGTTTGCAGAGTTGGAAAATGAAGAAGGGCACAGCAGGTGGTCGCTGAAGGCAGAGAGGCAAGGAAAAGAGAAGAGCAGTTAGTCCTACAGGTAAGAGGGAAGAGTCAATGGAGACAACAGCAAATATGAGCCCCAGGAGGATACACGGGATGGGTTGCGGAGGATTGCAAGGAGTGACAAGGAATCGAGAGGACTTGCAGCCAGTGGGAGCAGGGGATAGACCAGAGAATCACACTGTCACCAGGAAAAGGCAGGTCTACAGTGACTGGGGGGACTCCTTACTGAGAGAAGAATAGACAGGCCTGTAACTAGAGCTGATCGGAGAACAGAAGGTGTGCTGTCTGCCGGTGCTAAGATACGGGATGTGGACCTGAGGCTGAAAAGGATCCTAACGGGAGCGGGAAAGAATCCGCTGATTGTCCTTCATGTGTGGAACGAATGATACGGCTAGATTCTCGCTGGAACGTATCAGGGAGACTATGCCAGACTGGGGAAGACGCTTAAGGAAATCGAGGCTCAGGTGATCTTCAGTGGGATTCTGCCTGTTCCTAGAGAAGGGCAACAAAGGTGTGACAAGATTATGGTGATCAACAGATGGCTCAGGCAGTGGTGCTATAAGGAGGGCTTGGGATGTATGGCCACTGGAAGCATTCATGGACAGAGACTGTTCTCTTGGATGGACTTCACCTGAGTAAGGAGGGAAATAGACTTCTAGGATGGAGGCTGGCCAAACTGATTAAGAGAGCTTTAAACTAGGAATTTGGGGGATGGTTGGGAGATGTCCAGTAATCTCCACGCCGGAATTTAACATTGAGAGGGAAGAAAACAAGTAAGAGGAGATATACAGCCGTGACAGAAGAATGACATAAGGAGGAAGAAGTAGTGTAGATACCAGTCTAATAGGTGATACTGGTGGTAGAATGTCTGTGCCTAACTGGGTAAAGAATGTCAGTGAAGCCAAAAGCAAAAATTAAGATGTCTGTACACTAATGCGAGGAGCCTAGGTAACAAAATGGAGGAACTAGAGCTACTGGTGCAGGAAGTGAAACTGGATATTATAGGGATAACAGAAACATGGTGGAATAGTAGTCATGACTGGAGTACAGGTATTGAAGGCTATGTGCTGTTTAGGAAAGACAGAAATAAAGCAAAGGTGGTGGAGTAGCATTGTATATCAATGATGAGGTAACTGTAAAGAAATAAGAAGTGATGGAATGGATAAGACAGAGTCTGTCTGGGCAAAAATCACACTGGGAAAGAAAGCTACTAGAGCCTCCCCTGAGAGATAGTGCTTGGGGTGTGCTACAGACCGCCGGGATCTGATTTGGATATGGATAGAGACCTCTTTAATGTTTTTAATGAAGTAAACACTAATGGGAATTGTGTGATCATGGGAGACTTTAACTTCCCAGATATAGACTGGAGGACAAGTGCTAGTAACAATAATAGGGCTCAGATTTTTCTGGATGTGATAGCTGATGGATTTCTTCACCAAGTAGTTGAAGAACCAACAAGAGGGGATGCCATTTTAGATTTGGTTTGGTGAGTAGTGAGGACCTCATAGAAGAAATGGTTGTAGGGGACAACCTTGGTTCGAGTGATCATGAGCTAATTCAGTTCAAACTAGATGGAAGGATAAACAAAAATAGATCTGGGACTAGGGTTTTTGAACTTCAAAAGGCTAACTTTAAAGAATTAAGGAAAATTAGTTAGGGAAGTGGATTGGACTGAAGAACTTGTGGATCTAAAGGCAGAGGAGGCCTGGAATTACTTCAAGTCAAAGTTGCAGAAACTATCAGAAGCCTGCATCCCAAGAAAGAGGGGAAAAAATCATAGGCAGGAGTTGTAGACCAAGCTGGATGAGCAAGCATCTCAGAGAGGTGATTAAGAAAAAGCAGAAAGCCTACAAGGAGTGGAAGATGGGCAGGGATTAGCAAGGAAAGCTACCTTATTGAGGTCAGAACATGTAGGGATAAAGTGAGAAAGGCTAAAAGCCATGTAGAGTTGGACCTTGCAAAGGGAATTAAAACCAATAGTAAAAGGTTCTATAGCCATATAAATAAGAAGAAAACAAAGAAAAAGAAGTGGGACCGCTAAACACTGAGGATGGAATGGAGGTTAAGGATAATCTAGGCATGGCCCAATATCTAAATAAATACTTTGCCTCAGTCTTTAATAAGGCTAATGAGGAGCTTAGGGATAATGGAAGGATGACAAATGGGAATGAGGATATGGAGGTAGATATTACCACATCTGAGGTAGAAGCCAAACTCGAACAGCTTAATGGGACAAAATCAGAGGGCCCAGATAATCTTCATCCAAGAATATTAAAGGAACTGGCACATGAAATTGCAAGCCCATTAGCAAGAATTTTTAATGAATCAGTAAACTCAGGGTTGTACCGTACGACTGGAGAATTGCTAACATAGTTCCTATATTTTAAGAAAGGGGGGAAAAAAGTGATCCGAGTAACTATAGGCCTGTTAGTTTGACATCTGTAGTATGTAAGGTCTTGGAAAAATTTTTGAAGGAGAAAGTAGTTAAGGACATTGAGGTCAATGGTAATTGGGACAAATACAACATGGTTTTACAAAAGGTAGATTGTGCCAAACCAACCTGATCTCCTTCTTTGAGAAGGTAACAGATTTTTTTAGACAAAGGAAATGCAGTGGATCTAATTTACCTCGATTTCAGTAAGGCATTTGACACGGTTCCACATGGGGAATTATTAGTTAAATTGGAAAAGATGGGGATCAATATGAAAATTGAAAGGTGGATAAGGAACTGGTTAAAGGGGAGACTACAACGGGTCGTACTGAAAGGTGAACTGTCAGGCTGGAAGGAGGTTACTAAGTGGAGTTCCTCAGGGATCAGTTTTGGGACCAATCTTATTTAACCTTTTTATTACTGACCTTGGCACAAAAAGCGGAATGTGCTAATAAAGTTTGCGGATGACACAAAGCTGGGAGGTATTGCTACACAGAGAAGGACCGGGATATCATACAGGAAGATCTGGATGACCTTGTAAACTGGAGTAATAGTAATAGGATGAAATTTAATAGTGAAAAGTGCAAGGTCATGCATTTAGGGATTAATAACAAGAATTTTAGTTATAAATTGGGGACACATCAGTTGGAAGTAACAGAGGAGGAGAAGGACCTGGAGTATTGGTTGATCACAGGATGACTATGAGCCGCCAATGTGATATGGCCGTTAAAAAAGCTAATGCGGTTTTAGGATGCATCAGGCGAGGTATTTCCAGCAAAGATAAGGAGGTGTTAGTACCGTTATACAAGGCACTGGTGAGACCTCATCTGGAATACTGTGTGCAGTTCTGGTCTCCCATGTTTAAGAAGGATGAATTCAAACTGGAACAGGTTCAGAGACGGGCTACTAGGATGATCCGAGGAATGGAAAACCTGTCTTATGAAACCCAAACTCCTCATCCCCAGACCCACCCCAGAGCCCGCACCCCCTCCCGCACCCCAATCCCAATTTTGTGAGCATTCATGGTCTGCCATACAATTTCTATTCCCTCCTCGGGCCAATATGTTTGCCCACTCATGCTCTAAGGGTATGGCTACATTGCAATCTGATGTATGATGCAGCTAGGGTAGACATATCTATGCTAGTATTGCTAAAAATATCAGTGTAGATGCAGTGGCACAGCCTTCAGTGCGGGCTGTACAAGCCTTCTGCGGACCTCCTCACAGTGATGAAGCTTCTGCATCTACACTTCTATTTTTAGCTGTGCTAGTGTTGGTAAATTTATACCTATCTGTGCTGCAATCACACCTCGACTTGCAGTCTAGCCATACCCTAGGACTCATACCTAGGGTATCTGCAGCCATCTTTGCCTGGCCATCCTAATAAGGATGCTGGGTGCTGGCTGGTGAGTCTTGCCCAGAGTTTAACTGATTGCTGTATTTGGGGTCAGGAAGGAATTTTCCTCCAGGGCAGATTGGCAGAGACCCTGGAGGTTTTTCGTCTTCCTTGGCAGCATGGGGCACGGGTCACTTGCTGGAGGATTCTCTGCAGCTTGAGGTCTTCAAACCACAATTTGAGGACTTCAATAACTCAGACATAGGTTAGGGGTTTGTTACAGGAGTGGGTGGGTGAGATTCTGTGGCCTGCATTGTGCAGAAGGTCAGACTAGATGATTAAAATGGTCCCTTCTGACCTTAAAGTCTATGAGTCTACCATTTCACATTAGCATTAACCATTTTAATAGACATGCATCTGACAAAGTGGGTATTCACTCAGGAAAGCTCATTCTCCAATACATCTGTTAGTCTACAAGTGCCACAGGACTCTCTGTTGCATTTTAATAGTAAACTTTTAGGGTGCCTAACTCCTGGTGACTTCCAATGGAAATTGGTTGCCTAATTCCCTCAAGGGCTTTTGAGAAAAATCACAATATATTAAAATCAAAATGTAGCCAAAGTGGTCTAGAACCAAACAGGACAATTCAAATTGGTATGTAATGTATTAAATAAAAATCTGAAGTCATGTTCCCCCAATACGAAGGTATGGTATGACTTTAATTCTTAAATGTTTTAAAGGGTGGTCTATTAACAGCTCCCCCTTTTTATTAGTCAGTTTGCTAAATTTCAAGTTGATAATCTACATTATCCAATGCAAAACCAAGATTGTTTCATGCATCTACTTTGCTGTTAAATATCAGTAAGAGCTGTAGCATGTATGATTGATTTTAAAATCAAACTGGAATTTTATAAAACCAGGATGCCACCTGTTTGTATCATTATTCCCCACAAATTATGTAAGAGGAAGACTATGGCAGTTAATGTACAATTAAAATTCTGTGTCTTTCTCCACTGCATTTAGGAGCTTTTATCTAAGATTTACAGTGTAATGTTTACAAGAATGCTAGACAGTCATAAAAATGGAAATTAACTGTGCTTTGACAAGAGGGCATTCTCAAACATGCTTGGGTTGTAAAAATTCTGCAGCAGCTCTATTACAGAAACCAAAGAGCTGAAAATAGAAAGCATTTGGCTTAACCCTGACTGCAAAGTGTCAGCTTGTAGAGATATTTCTGGTGTGCTTCCATTTTGTAGCTATAAACTTCCAAACACAGCAGAGTGCCAAACTAGATGACTAACTCTTAGGACAAGCTAAAACTAGAAGAATTCATCGTTCAGGAACCCGTTGTTTGAATGACTTCAAATTTAAAAGAAAAATTCTACCTTGATCCCAGACCTAGCTAACCAATTTTGATGCCAATATGACACATGGATTTTACTGGGGAAGGGAACATGAAAAATGAGGTTTGTAATGGAAACTTAGTTGCAACCTTAAAGTATGGAGTGGCTGTTAGTACTCAGTAAAGAATGGAAGAATCCAGTCTACACAAAAACACCCGGTGGAAGGTGTGACAAAGTAGGAATCTTTAATATTTTTAGAATTCCTGTGTGTGTGTGTCTCACTTTCCCAATGTACTCTGCATTCCTATCCACGGGGTGCAAATGGTAGATCTGCTCTTGGGGATAGACCTGAGGTGTTTCTCATTTAGCTGTCTGTGGCGGAATGAATGGTTCATTAAACAACTGGAGGGAACCAACCCACATCAGTGGATAATTCAGAAAAACAATGGGAACCCCAATGGACAGGACAGTTATAGTTAGCAACCAATGACAAGTAGTAGTAGATTTCCCCCACTTTTAGACAGGAAAGCGGAGCAAAGGCCCCAGGTAGAGAAAAAAGGGGCACGGTGTCAGGTGGCTGGGAGAAGGGCTGGCCTTTGGGCACAGTGGGGGACAGACGTTTTCCTTGGGGACTGAAAAGCAGAGAAATGGATTCCATAACAGCTTGGCTGGCTGATTACACAAGTTGGGCCAGCATGGACCATGTCTTAACCTCTTGTCTCTCTGTACTGCTCTAAGGACTTTCAGATTCTATATGCCTGATGACTAATAAATTGTTCCCTTGTTTTGAAAATGTTGCTGTTGTCGCTGCAAATTCTGAGAACATTGTGCCCTGAAGGGGCACAGTACAAGCCTCCCACAGGAGACTGTTTTGGCTGGATTTTTGCAGGGAGCCATGGAGAGAGAAAGGGATTGTGGAAGGCCCAATTTCAGAGTCTCGGAGGCCATGGGCCTGCCCCTATGGAACTGTGTGGGTCTTTGGGGTGCAGCACACTAAAAGAGGCCACTTCCAAGGGACTGGACCATAGACCAGTCCCTTTGGATTTGTGACAGGTCAAGCAGGAACTGAGGAGTTCTTAGTTTATCATTTCTCTTTATTCTGTTCTTATCATTCCTCCTATCCAACCACTTACTACAACTCAAGTTAGACATTTTTGCAAATATCAAATCATATCCCCAGGAACCAGCCTCCCCCCTCCGCTCCCCTCCCCTCCTCTTTCTCTCCCTCCAAATGTTGAAGATAGGACATGGTCTACTGTCAGGTCAATCTCCCTGTAGACAGGGCTTGTCTAGACTGGTTCAGCTAACACATTTTTTAACATCTTTGTCTATATTAGGTTCTAAGCAGTGTTTAAACTGCGTTAATTACCAATTAGCTATCATTTTAGCATACCACTCATTTTCCCAATCTAGACAAGCTCTACGTGTTCTTTAGATGGATTTGAAGTGTTTTTGCTTTGGTGGCAGAGGAGTAAGAAAAACCTACTAATATAACAAACAGGTGAAGCCATCCCCTTTCTTCACCCTCACCTCTGCTATGGTGGACTTACAGACCTCTCTGGCCACGGATTCAAACTTCAGGTCTGTAGTCAGGTTCAACTTGTAGTTCCACAACAGCTAAATAAAAAGAGAGAATACATTATTTTGTATAGGAAGGGTTGGAAGTTTTACACTTGCAGATAACAAACAGATTTTTTTGGCTTCAAACTAAAACAGAAACTGAGGCAATCTCCTTCACATACATTTAGGGCTTGTCTACATTACCACGCAGGATTGATCTAAGATACACAACTTCAGCTACGTGAATAGCGTAGCTGACATTGATGTACTTAGATCTACTTACCATGGTGTCTTCACTGCGTTAAGTCGACAGCTAACGCTCTCCTGTCAACTCCGCTTGCGCTTCTTGTTCTGGTGGAGTACCGGAGTCGACGGGAGAACGCTCAGTGGTCAATTTATTGCGTCTATACTAGATGCGATAAATCGACCCACCCCCTCCCCACTGGATCGATCACTGCCTGATGATTTGGGAGGCAGTGTAGACAAGCCCTTACTGTGATTCATTATGAACGAGCTTCATTCTTCGGTCATATCTAAAGCTATGCAGAAAAAGTCCATCAATTACATTCTTTACAGCCTTATAGAGTCATAGAATCATAGTCTATGATTCAACAGTCATCCATCCATCGTCTGACATTTTAAGCAAACGATTGCTAAAGTCAAAATTTCTACATATGATCATTAATAGAGTCATTAAAACGAAAGGTACCAATGAATCCATTTTCTCAATCACATGATCTTTGTTTATAAGACAATGAAGACATCCTAAGTTAACACCTGCTGAGCTTTTAACAAAGTAATTCATTCAATTCACTAATCTTTCTGTATTAGTTGTGTAACATAGTATTCTCTATGCAGATACAGTGATGCCCTCACTACGAACTGGATTCATGCCAGAAACCTTCTAACTTCAGCCTGACTGGAAAGGAGATTCCAGTCAGCTGCTCATTCACTTCCCACTTCAGAAGGCTATTAACAAGATAACATCTAGGACAAATTGTGTTGTGATGGTACGCCATTAAAATTTAGGGGTTCTCTCTTGGAAAGGCTAATGGCATTTCAGCAGTACAACAGATCTAGTTAACACGCAAACGCCTGTATGTCACTGCCCCAACAGGAGAGAGTCTGGGATTAGTTGATTAAATACGATCTAATTGTTTATACTGATCCAAAATGAATTTCGCTTTTAGCACATTATGCTCTCCATAAACATGGCTGTTCCAGCTGCCCTATGGCACCTCAGCAGTAGATCAATTTAAAGGAAGAAATATAAGATAAGGCAGGAAGAATTCAATAAACTTGGCAACAGACCAGAGCTAGCCTGGCCTCATATCCCAGTTGCCACTACTAGCTTATTCTATTGCATTTCTCTCCAGAAGAACCAGGAGTTTAAGCCACAAAATGTATATTTCAAACAAATATTTTGTACTTGTAACAAAATAATCTATTAAGGGGTCAAGCCAATATTTTGTCAGACCTGCATTATACATCAACACTTGATAAAACGAAACAAAAAAAATCAAAAAAATAATTAGGCAGCAGACATGCTGTCATCTAAGTAGGACAACTGTTTAAAAGTCTTCAGAAGGAAGAGGCAGCAGCATACAGAGCATTAAAGATGACACAGGAACAACAATCCTATGTATTTCTTCCACTCCCTCAACTCCAGTACTTGAAAGATCAGACATGGAGATGATAGGTCCTTAGGGTATTCTGGAAAGGGTGGGAGACTTGTGCTTAGGTCTTTCAGAAAGATATGAAAAAGCCATTAAGAGCTGCCATCATCTGACACTAATGCATAGGAGAAGCCCAAAGATTGGTGGTGGGGAAGGACTTTAGACACACCTCCACCATGAACTGGGAGGTTAACATTAGAGGTGGCAAGAACGTACTGATACTGGAACAACAGACTAAACAGGAGACTCCCAGATCAAGGAACTGCCAAGATGACTTTCCCTCAGATGAAAGTTCACAGGTCCGAGTCCCTATAAATTAGATCAAATGCTTTCACAGGAGACGAGTGAGAATGCACCAAAGACTGCAGACCAAGGAATGCTGGGAAATGCAGGATTGCTCACAGACATGAAGTTTGGATAAAGGCTTAACTTCCCTGGTAGGAGCCAAGGTGCAACTCTGATCTGAGGGACTCTTCAGGCAGAGTGGGGAAGAGAGAACATGATCAATTATCAGATGCAAAACACATTTGATTCTCAATCCCACACCCTCTTGTACCCAGGGATACTTTTATGCATGACTCCTTCAGTATTTTTATGCACTGGGCCATGATGAGGGGGCCTTTTGGCACCAGGTGCTCTTTGCAGCACCAGTCATAATAGAATGGCTATGGGCTGTGGATCCAGCCTGGGCTGTTGGGAGTGTTTTAGTTCTGCCATACTAGGAGCTTGTTCCTTTTTATTTATTTGTGGTGGGGGTAGGGGATGGGCAATCTAGGGTTCTGAAGTTGTTGGAGCTGAAGCCTTGCTTGTAGCAGCAAGAACCTGGGCTTTCTACAGTCTATTACATCAGGAAGAAGAAGTACAAGCTGGAAGACTGTGGGGCAGTTCTCTGGCCTGTGCTAGGAGGAGGGCAAACAAGATGGTCACCATGGTCCCTTCTGGCTGTGGAATCTATGAATTTACAAGATCATGACAGGCCTGATGAAGTCAACACATACCAAGCAGGCCCTTGGAGAATGCCCCTACCACTTCAGGAGCTCAGAAGTACACTGCACAATCCTAGCAAAGACATTTGGTACTGTATAAAAACTAACTAATTATTTTGTTTAAGGATGAACACTAAACTAGCAAAAATTACCAAATTGAATTCAACTACAACAGTGAATTCCAAGTGTCAGCTTGACAAACTGGAATTTTGATATGATAGGCTGGTCATTGATAAACAAGATAAACCGACGAAAACCTGTCCTAGACCCAGCAGCATATTCCTCTCACCAAACACTATACCTTCCCATAGCTTTAGAGACAATAAACCGAACTGTGTTCTTTTCCAAGCTGCAACAGCAGTTTCCATGTGAGTGGCTAAGATTTTTAGTGAATGAAGATGACTGTGTAAATCAGATTTTTCTAAGGCTAAGAGCGTTAAGTGCAAGCGTACAGTACTCTTCAGAATATTCCTGACACCCAGTGAACCTTGGGTGCCAACTGGCTGATGGCACAAGTAGTGCAAAGGGACACATGCAATCCTTCAGCTAGCAGGCAATGTGACAGCATGCTTCTCATGAAGGAAGGCCACAGCCAGCCTGGCTGTAAAGCCTGGCAAGGATTTGGGGTGAGCAATACTCCACAAGACATGAATACCTTGTTAATTGAGTAGGCTCTAGACTGCACTTTGCGTTATTTTATATGTAACTGTTTGTTTCCAATTCTTCTATTTGCTACTTCTTGAATCTCTCTGCTTTGCTAAGTAAATGTATACTTGTTTGCAATATAAACAAATTTAAGTGCTATGCATTAAGCAGAGCAGTGATCAGAGGAGGAACTGGTAAGTCGGGATGTACTGTGTCTTTGGAAGCAGCAAATCTGAATACTGTGAGCCCAGTGGACGAGGGGCCGGACACTCCAGAGGGACACTCGGACAGCTCAAGAGTTGGAGTGTGCCTTTCACTAACTTGCAGAGTGACAGCGGGGCCTCTATTGCCCATAGCCAGTGGAGTTGGAAGCTGACCCACAGCCGGCACAGACAAGGCTCCCTCATGCTAAAGGCAGAGGTGCCCGCAGCCCTGAGAACTGTCACAATTACCTCCTGAGGTAACTGAGCAACTCTATGCTCTTTGTCAAGACAAATATGTCAATGTCTGGTTTCTTTCTACCTTTTATGCTTTGTGAAAATCTCCATGATCCAGCTTACACAGAGAGGACCTGTTACTGAATACAACACAATTTAAAATCAGGGATTTTCAGGCTTTACCCAACTGAGGGCCATGCGTAGGACGGAAAAGAATTTAACTACCTTTACCTTTAACACAGGTGTGGTTCCTAAACTACAGGCCTCAGTATGTAATACTCCATTTTGAGCCAAGGAACTCACCTCCAGAGAAGACCAAACATTGCATACTGGGAGCTGCAACCTCCATGACAGATGAGGTCACACTGAGAACTCTGAAAATTTTGGACACTCCTAGCTAAACCCAAGTGATCCACAGATGAAGATTTAGAGTTAAATGGCCAGCACCTTTCTACTGCAAATCTGAACTTAGAAAGTCTAAATGAGATGGTGTGTAGTGGTAAAGAAACTGGCTCCATGGTCTCTTGCTGAGCGTCAGTCCAGGAACCCATATTGGCACAGAAAACATTACAGCTTGTGGAAAGTGGAAAGTGTTGTTTTCTGTCTCTGCAAAATAGTCAGGGGTTGCTACAGGAAATAAGTTTCAAATGCTGTAGCTAGTCAGAGAACAAAGAAAATCAACTGATACTTACATGGTTGCAGTCTGAAGAGATTTCATTGTCCGGCTGAAAGAAAAAGAAAGGCGTTTTAGTCCAGATCCAACATGAACTGGTTAACATGTGTGAAAGGTTGAAGATATTAAATCTTCAAAACACTGCAAAAAAAAATTAAGGATACAAATTTGCATTTTCAAAACATTTTAAGATAACTTTCATGGTAAGAAGTAATTTCACAAAAGCCAGTAATTAGGAAGCTTTAAAAGCTACATAACAAGAATGCTGCTGCATAAATGCCATTAAGACTTCACTAACAAAGAAAACACCACCGCATAATTGTCCCAGTTTTAGTGAGACGTGATACTGTTCAGTAATTTTCCAAGCACAGTTTCACGTTACAGTCTAAGTTGCACAATGAGAGCAGTATTCATGTAGCTCCCACATAGCCAGGTCTCACATGCTTCTCCTGATGTGTACTCCATTACCCACGTGTTATAAAGCCAAGAAGGCAGAACACTTCTGAAAAAGCACAAGTAGACCCAATGGTACAAGTGCTGACGGACTGTAACCACCCAAATTCAAAGAGAAAGAGAAGATATGGCTGCCTTACTTCAGTGTCAGTGTTCTGCACTTGGCAGGCAGTGTCCCATATTTCAGCTCTGGGAGGATGAGAAGTCTGGACCAACAGGTAAAGTTGGAATTCACTCCTTCACCAAGAGAAATGAATAGATTCTGATGTTCTGGTGTCATATGGATTAGATTTAATGTGTGTATATATTGGATTCCATAATCCATAAAGATGAAAATACTGCCCAAGCCCCATTGAAATTCAAGTGATAAGTTTACTAACAAACAGACCAGACCAGTCTAATTCTAACATATTCGGCAGGAGGCCTGGGCAAAAGGGAAACATTTCTCCAGGATGAATCAGTAGCTCAGGATGCAAGACCAACTTTTCCTCATTTCAACATTTATCTTTCTCTCTATATAGAGAGATAAAAGGGTTTGGCAGGTACAGAAGTGGATGGGAGTAGTGTCTTGATACCACAGTCACTGGCACCTGATAAAGACTATTAACTTCTGGAAGAGCCAAGCTTCTTCCATAATGGTGCTGTGAAGACAAAGAATGCACGTGATCAGCATCTACTTCAATATCATTTTGTAGATCTGATGTGCAGTGCTTGGTACCGGAGACTTCAGCTCAGCTCTGACAGGTCACAGACCTCAAGACCTCATTTTGGGATCCATTTTATCACTTTCACTTAAAATGAACCTGTCATTTGTTTCCTTTCCTCATCACAGGTCCCAATTCATTTAACACCATTAAAAGCTGTAAGTTTTTTTAAAAATTGGAAGTGTGGGCTGGAGGCTCAAAACATACAAGTCTCCCATCCCCAAGTCAGCACCCTATCAGTATTTCAGTGGGCTAGGAGTTTCCCCATTCAGGTTGGGCAGGTCTAAGCGAGACCAATTCTAGTGTCACCTCTCTACTGAGAAAGGAAGGGCATGAATATGACACCTACTGTCACCCACTTATCTCTGCTCCCATAGGAAAATGACCCATGATCAATGGATAACATTTTATAGCTCCACTGGAGCCCAACACTACTACTTTTCATACTTAAGTCCACATTCTCTATTTGCTCTTTCACAGCCATAGGTCTCTGAAACAAGACTCCAAAAACTGCAATCGTCACTGGCGCCAATAACAATTTTTAAAGTAATTCTTGCATGCCAATTAAATATGGAAAGTTAAGATGTAGTCCACTAGGTTTCAGTAACTTACTATAACAGCTTTTTAAATATGGAGACATGCATGCACCCAATACTGCTTCAGAGCAAGAATGAATGATAGCAGCTCAAGTTAAAATGATAAGTTTCTTCTAAACTTCCCAAGTCCTTACTTATAGCAATTACTTGTGACCTCTAAATACTTTCCACTTATTTGGTACACAGGCAAAGGGTAGATTTTTACCCCTCCAGCTCTAACCCATATGAGAAATACAAGTGGCACTCAAAGGTTTAGCATTTAATTTGGATGGCTCTCCCAGTATCATTACAAGAAAACTATTTCCCAGCTTTCTGATAACCTGAAGATTGGACTGTCAGCTTTGTTAAAAGATATAAGAGCAGTTCACAACTTCCTCATATTGCAGCTCGTACATTCCAAATGAAATATTAAAACACAGAAATGTCAAATTTACAGTATTTTAAAAGTTACATCTGCTTCTAACCACTAAATGTCTGATTTACAACAGGTTAAGTTTCCACCTCTCTACTCTCATCTTAATCATTCAGCAACAGTTGGAACCAAAATAGATCAGTTTCAGACTGAACTAATTGAAAAGCAAGAGCCAGAATGCCCTCAATTAAACCTGCCATCAAATCTGTTAGACAAGGACAGAGCTTTTGCACAGAAGGAGGGAGGCTAGCACTGTAGTTTCCCTAAGGTGGGCAGCGCTGATCTAATGAGTCTGGTAAGCAAAAGGATTTGCAAGGATGAGCGGGCAAACCCAGAAATCTTCCCAGTTAATTTGGTTATTTGCTTTTATGACAATACCAAGTGACCTTCAGTCTCACCAGTTTAGGTTCAAATCTGCATAGGATTAGGGCTTAGTTCTTGTCGGACATTATATCTACAAGTGCTATAGGCTCTGGACACTCACCTGAGAGCGTTAGACAACTTTTTATTAAAAACATTCATCACTTAAAAAATGAAAATGTGGCTTTCCTAATACTTTGCGGTGAGTCTTTCTGCTGTGTTAAACAGAAACATGTTTTCACTGGGAAGGACAGGATGGGTCATGTGGTCTTAGGTGCCGCGTTATTTACAGTAACATTCTCCTGTAGAGATGTAGGTTCAGGTCCAATTCTGGGCTGTTTGTCCTAATTCTTGAGAGGGGTGAACTATACTATTTTCATTGTGTAGGAAATCTTTAGTAAAAGGCGAAAGATTTATACGAACTGAAGAGAAAGCAGAGTACACTTAACTGCATGCAACCTGACAAAGAGCACAACAGCTCCTAAGGGTCCCCAGGCACATTCAAGGCCAATTCACTCATAAGTGGCAATAGCTTAAACTAGGGAAGGCTGTGATGAGCTATAAACCAGGGTTTGAAGGATTCACACACTAATGGTAAGGGGGAAAACATGATGAGTGTGGGGGGACTCAGTCATCACCTTCTGCAGAATTTAAATACTGTATCAACTAGAAATCTAGTCTTTTAAAAACATGAGTTACTGATAGGATGAGGTACTGTCTGATCCCAGATCTCCCTGCCAATTTGTTTACAGTCACATTTCTCTACTTTCATAAAGATTCTTCTCTCCTTTTGCTATGCGAGAGATCCATATGGACAGGTAAAACACACATAGTGACACACTCAAAGCAAGCATACAAAAAGAAAATAATTCTCTAATCTTTTTATATAGTCTTAAGCATAGTAAAATAATTAGCTCTTATGGCTACAAAATAAGCCTTCTAAATGTAATCCATGGGAACGCTGCCTTCCTAAGTCTGAAGAACGATCACTTCAGTGGCTGTACATCCCCACATGGTTTCCTAAGCAGCAGCCCAGTGAAATGAAAGACTACTATACATAGAGCCCTGCATGGATACAAAATTTGTATCTGCATCTAGTAAAAAATGGTCTATGGATATAAAGCAGATATCCACAGATTTGCAGGGTTCTAACTACACAGAACCCTATGGGCAGCAAGCAGCAGCAAAAGAGTCAATCACAACAGTTTCATGGTGCTATTTATGAAAGCTCTGGGCAACAGCAGAGGCAGGCATTGGAGAAACTACCCAAACGACTGCGGTTTTGAGATCCCTGGATGAAAAAAAGAATAGAGTAGTGGAGACACAGACCTTCTGCAGTAATCAAGAGGCTCTAGGGAAAGTAGAAGGGATAGAAAGGAGGAACTTTTAAGTAACGAGAGAGGGGTAGAGACTCAAATTCATCTGACACCTCCTAACCAGACTATTAAAAATATGGAACACTCAATCAAAATTAAAGGGGTAGCACTGGTAGAACTTCCACTTCTTAGCAGCTTTAAAAAGCATGGATGGCTGACCCTTTCACACTCAGCAACACTTGGCAGCATATGTGATTTATAGAATAAGGTACTATCCTGATTCAAATGAAAGAAAAGCAATACCTCAGAGTGACCACCACCCACAGTATAGAGACACAAAATAAAGTCAATGTTTTGCTTCCATGCTGCATTACAAATAATAACCCATGCTGAATTAGATTCACAGATTCTAAGGTCATAAGAAACCAATGCGATCATGTAATCTGACTTCCTGCTTAACAGGGCATAGAACTTCCCCCAAACAGGTGTGTTTGAACTAAAGTATATTTTTTAGAAGAATATCCAATCTTGATTCAAAAAACAGAACTAAGAACTAATTTTAGATTTTGGACCTAGTGTCACCATGCTACCTCCCAGCAAAGCTATTACTCCTGGGGAAATTCTGTGCCAAAAATTAAAAATTCTCAGCACAACATTTGAAAATTCTGCAAATTTTATTCGTCAATAAATAAATGTGGAGGCTCCAACATGGCAGTAGGGAGCACAGGCTACTGGCTGCATGGAGGTGAGAGATCACCCAGCAGTTCTCCCCTGCCAACATGAACTGGGCAGTGAGGCTGCACCAGCCCCTGACCCCACGCAAGGACCGGGCCTGCCTCAGAAAGACCCCTCCCACACCAAGTTCTGGCAGGCAGGTTCAGCCCAGCAGGATCCAAGTGTGGAGAGGCTTAGTGTGGGTGTGATCCAGGTGTGGAGTGAAAGGGTTCTGGGTGGGGCAAGCTCAGGAAGAGTGGCTTAGTGGCAAGTCTGGGTGATCTGGATGCACAGGGGCTGGTTGTGGGGTTCTGGGTGGGGGTCCAGCTAAAGGTGGTTGGGGCTGGGGGGAAATTCAAATGCAGGGGCTCAGCAGGTGGTGGGGTTTGGGTACAGGGGTGGGGGACCAGGTGCAGCTGGCATTCAGTGGGGTGGCAGTCTGAGTGCAGGGGGCTCATCAGTGTGGTCCAGGTGCAGGCACCTGGGAGAGGGAGGTGGTTCTGGGTGCAGCTGCCTGGGGTGGGTTCAGATGCATGGGGGTTAGGTGGACAGGGGAGCAGGAAGCTGTGGAGGTGTGGAGCTTCCTGCAGCCAGGGAGGTTTCTGGGGGTGGTTCTGATCTGGACCAGGCCACTCCTTGCAGAGGAAGAGGAAGTCATGTCTTCCTCCACCCCCAGCCCAGATGGAACTAGCAGCTGAGCCCAGCACAGGATCGAAGCCACCTGTCAGGGCATCCCCAGCTCCCTCATTCCCCGCCATGGTGATTTACCCCTCCGGTGGCTGCTCTGGACACCCAAAACAACTGCTGGGGTGGGGCATGTGACTGCTCTTGTGGCTTCCCTTTGCTTCCCTGTCAGAAAGTCATTTTTCTGCAGGGAAGCAAAGAAATCTGCAAGGACATGAATTCTCTGCAAGTGCAGTGGTGCAGAATTCCCCCTGGAGTAATCTATATGATGAACTATCAAATGTCATGCAATTTCTTCTAAAGACAGACCGTGAATAGTTTGTTCTATGGTACACAAACTTGGTTACGTATACTGTTACCCCACAATTTGCAAGATACCCAGAGGCCTCCCTAAGACATACATACAAAATTTCATCCTTCGTCTTTGGGATTCAGCATTATCTGAAAATGATCCACAGCCAGATGTCAGACTAGACAACCACCAATTGTGGGTAGAGTCTGAGGACTTGGGGAGATCTAAGATTCTCTTAACCACAGCCGGCTGAGCTTCCTCTCCTCCTTTGTTCACTTCCGGTTTTCATGCTACTGGGAAGGGACAGGATCTCAGTCAGTTTCACAAATGCCACCATTCTCACATTCAAGATCTCTGTTTTGAGGAAGAGGAAGTGTTGATGGAGCATTATCTCCACTGGAGAAGAGTTTGTTGCATTTATCACATTGACATACTTTTTATGAAGTAGTAACTAAAAGTACTGCAGCTGGCACTGATGATGGTTACATTTCAAGTGCTGGAGAACTCTGTTTTTGTTTCAGACTTAGATTTATATTTAATACCCCCTTCGAATCTCTCCACTGGCTTCCTTCTCTCTCATCAGGTTCAGGTTTGTCGTCACCCTTCTGGGCTCTGCATCCCTGTTCTCTCACTATTTATCCAGCCTTGTATCTGCCAGAACAGGGACAAAAAGCAACACACTGATATCATCTTTGTTATCCAAGTCATTCAGTTCTCCCACATATGGAATGCACCTTACAAACGGATTGCCCTTTTCAAGCCAGTAAGCCAGGTCACTCCCATCTCATGCCTGTCCCTCAAGAATCATGTGACATGAAGCCTACAAGAAATTCACCAGGAAAAAATGCTAGGTTGCAGGGCATCTGGAAACAGTGTATGTAAGCAAAAAAAGCTTGGTACTACCAACACATGCAGATATCAATCCATCAATGCTTATGTGGTACAGCCCCTTTTCTAGATTTCATTCATTTTGTAATCTGAAAGACAAACTCTTCGGGGCAAACATACGTGGAAAGCATGTACCATACTCTGAGTATTACAGCAATCTAAATACATATATAGTAAAATGATACACCAAGGTAACTGAAGTCTCCTTTATATGGTCTATAGTTCCACATTTAGTAAAAGATAGGAAACAAATCTTGTGTTGTAATTTATCAGTAGGAAGCCCCTACTTGATAATTAGTGTTTTAAAAGCAAATCTGTTTGGAGGACTCACACTGCATATTATATTTGCTTAAATGCCAATGAAAAGATCACACACACCTAAGCCAGTCAGCACCCCCCAACCCCCACCCCCAATTCCCTTGATGCTCTGGCTGTTTCATTTTTCTCACTAAGCAAAGGGAACAACCTAAAAAAAGGCAAACAGGGCTGAAAGTCATTTAAATCAATTGGAACAACTGTTTCTACTTGAGCAGGTGTGCCCTGGCCAAGAATGCCTAGCTGATGCAATATAAATTATGTCCAAATGTCTGAGCATGAACTGCCACCCAAACGTGTATGGAACTCTGTACATTTACAGCGAAGGGTTAAAATGTCAAAAAGAACCAGAAGCAATTTTTAGTCTTAGAAACAGGGGGTTTTTTTGTTTGTTTTTTACTTTTGTGTGAGACACTGCTTCCAATACAAAGCCATCTCATAATTCCTGTATTCTGCAACAAAACATGTTTCTCCGTGTTCCAAAACATTGGGATTCCACAACCATCTCTGCTGACCCTGCCAAACCCTTCCCCTCCCTTCTTCTAAGTTACTGATCTTTTCAGACATGAAAGCAGCAGACACATTGTTCAGAAAAGACACTAAAACGAGATGCAGTGACATCAAACTGGGAAGCCAAAAACCAAACAATATTAATACAAGAATATATTAAAGGTCTGCTTTTACAGAAGCCAGAGAAAGTCACTTAAGGATGAAGATGGTTTAACCTGTGTTGCTGCTCCCAGGAGCTACAGTAAATAGAATGAAAGGTGCTCCATGGTTTGAATGATCCACAATATCTGAGCAGGAAGAGCAAAACTGCACTGAATCCTAGGGCTAGTTCTCCTTGTTTCTTGTCCGGTTAAGAGTAGAAACCACTTGGTGGGACCTTGTTACACATGTAAATACCAAACAACCAGCTGCTCTGAATAAATGCTTAAAGTGCAATTTCAGTCTAAGGATGACAAAGCACAAGGGCTCCAGGTTTATTCACTTAATTACTACAAATCAAGCACATTCAGTCAACATAAGTCCACATTCCCCCACCCCACCCCCAAACCCTGCTAATTCTGCAAAGTCATCCTGAGAGCTGAGTCCCAGGCAGAGTTTACAGGCCTGTGCCTCACGACCAGTAAGAGAGATCTGGCAACCCAACTGAAAGTAGTAACTTTTAGTTAGTCTTGTTGATACAGAAGCAAGAATACAACTGCAGAGCCAACAGGAGGACAATGTAGTAACTTCGTCCATACTCAGACTCTGGACTCAAACACACAAATATGATTAGTGAGCAGACAGTCATTTTACAGAGTAGAACCACATTAAGGATTTTTGCAGATGCTCTTTCTACGTTTGTCCAACAGTCCCGTTACGGAAATGTAATGCTGACAGAGGCCATCAACATTCTTTCTAGAGGCTGAATCTCAATAATCCACAACTCTTTGGACAGGATGGATCTAGACTGTTCTCAGTGGTACCTGATGACAGAACAAGGAGTAATGGTCTCAAGTTGCAGTGGAGGAGGTTTAGATGGGATATTAGGAAAAACTTTTTCACTAGGAGGGCGGTGAAGCACTGGAATGGGTTACCTACGGAGGAGGTGGAATCTCCTTCCTTAGAGGTTTTTAAGGTCAGGCTTGACAAAGCCCTGGCTGGGTGATTTAGTTGGGAATTGGTCCTGCTTTGAGCAGGGGGTTGGACTAGATGACCTCCTGAGGCCTCTTCCAACCTTGACAATCTATGATTTTTATAATCTAAGTGTATTTGGAAGATTCTGCTGAGACAAGAAGACGAGCAGTCACTAAGCTCTTAAGGTGTAGAAAACTAGTCCAAGGAAGAGTAAGAGGCTTCTACACAAAGGAGATAAGTTGGCACACTGAGGGTTTCTGCCTCTGATAAGTCAGAATAGGTAAGAAAAATTAGAACAGTGCAACTCAGCAGCTGCCATGGAGAAAACATTGAAAGGCAGCGGCACAGGCACAGGTTTTGGTATGGGGAAGAGGAACATTAGTACCATTCCTTGTCTGCAACCTAACTCATCCCCTCAGAAGAACTGAGGTTACAGCGAGTGCACGCTTGTCAGCTACCTCAGATTGAGAGGGCGAGAATCTGCAGACAAGAAGTTGCATGGCAGAAACTGTAAGAAGCCAGTGGAGCTACAGCTTGCTTTTCATTCAGATCTGATCAACAAGGCAGTGAGTATACACAGGTCTGAAACGACTTTAGCAGCTGAAAGATGTATCAGACTAAGCCTGGATATTGCTGGATCCAGTCACTGCAAAACACATCCTTCCTTCCCTGACTGTGTAGGTCCAGGAAAAAAGCAAAAGCCTGGTCTAAAATAAATTAGGGTGCAGAGATATTCATTTCATAGTTTATCTACGTTTACTCTCAGAATAACAACAGACGTTTATAAACCAAGACACAATCTATTCACTGCAATGTTCTACCTAGGTACTTACATGACCCCACAAACTCCATAGCATCTGAGTGCAGAAGCAATCAGACTAGTTTACAGGGTTCTCTCTATTGTGTTTGTGAGATACACAAATGGGTGTGCAGTGCATGCAAGCCAAGTTAAAAAATGATTTTTATATTTAGATGTGAAAGTGGCAAGCTACACGGTCACGCTTTTCTCTTGTGAAAGTATGTTCCACTGCCTAGCTCCAGCTCCTATGAAAGTTCTATTTCCTACACTAACAGATTTCTCCTACTGGTTGATGGTATAATTTATTTCGATATTCTGAGCAGATGAAGCGACCTTTTGTCGCGATGACTTATTGGGCATCCAATGACAGCAAGAAGACCCCAAAGCTGCAGACAGGCAGTATGGATGCCCAGGCCAGCTGGGAGTGACAGAGGAGGAATGTTCTCTGAAATGCAGCCTTTCTGCATGCATTATTCCAATCTTGCCTGCGTTCAGTTTTAACTAGCAAATAGCTCAGAGTCCTGGTTTTGGCTAGGCACTGAGAAAGGTAAGAGCCAGAGCTGCATGTTTGACATAAAGGAAATGTCAATCTGGGTGTCATCTGCATTCAACTTATTATGTCTCACCATCTTCCCCAATAGCTTCATATCGACACTGAACAACTTGAGAAGACCGCCTCACAGGCTACTGCAAGTGAGAGGGCCTTTGAAGGTGGAGGAACAGTTGCCCAGCCCACTCTGACCCTGTGAGTTAGGTCTATCTGGAAGAACCTAGCCATTTCAGGATATTTCTGTTTACCCTGCAGGTCCCTAGGGTGAGGTGAGAGTATTTGGTGATCTAGAGTATCAAATGCCTCAGAAAAGTTCATAGAATATCAGGGTCTGAAGGGACCTCAGGAGCTCATCTAGTCCGCACCCCCTGGTCAAAGCAGGACCAACCCCCAGATTTTTGCCCCAGATCCCTAAATGGCCCCCTCAAGGATTGAACTCACAACTCTGGGTTTAGCAGGCCAATGCTCAAACCACTGAGCTATTCCTCCCCCTGAAAACTCCTACCTCATAAGAAAAATTATGACATTTTAGTCACCTGTCAAGAAAAGTGACTCACTCCATATGAGTGGGCAAGCAGAATTCTGCAGGGCTAATTTAGGCCATGAAAATGGAAAAATTAGGAACTGAGCTTAGCTGCATTTTAGGGAACTCCTACGCTGTACATTTTAATGGCCAAAACTGGATCCTCCTCTTGTAACAGTGCTCACGAACTCTACTGGCTGTCTAGGATGATAACCAGTTCAGAATACCTCCCCCGCAAAAAGCAAGCAAGCCATCTTTGTTCTTTAAAGGGAGATTCCAGTCTAATATCAGAGAAACTACTAGGTATTTACACAACAATTCACAGGTCAATGCAATTGTAGCGAACATGATCAGATCTTGGACCTCTGTACATTCACTATGGGATCAGTGACAAAAAGTACTGCTAGACCAAGTGATTTAAATGACACCTGGAACTCTCAGGGTTGGAAGGATGTCTAAGTCAAGAAAAATTATTCCACACTGATTTAGAGCAATCATTTTAGCTGTAGTCAGTCACGTCTCAAACGTACTGCCGGTGAGCAGCACAGCGGGAAGAAAATCGGAGGGAAGCCCAGCAGTAAAAGTAGCAAGACATTAATGGCTGACTTGAGTCGAGCTCCCTCCCTTACTTCCAACTTGCACTGGCATTCCATGCTGGCAAGTTTCTGCTCCTTAAACACTAGGATTCTGGGTCCCTCCGCACCCTCTCCCAGCCCATGCTCTAATTAGGATGGATAAAAATATATTTTTAATTAAAAATGGATTTTTTGCTTTGCCAGTTTTTTTTTTTTATTTCAAACAAGTATGTCTATTTTTTTTAAATAAACCTATTTAAAATTAAATTTGAAATTGACGAACTAAGTTAAGGCCTAAACAATCTACTTAAAATCATTTATATCCAAAAACTAAGCAGTGTGTGTTTACTACCAAGTTTTAAGAAAGTTAAACCATTAAACTCATAGATGACACTGGCTAAGTACCTGGAGTCAAGAGTTTGTTGAAGTGCTAAGCCAGCTTAGACAACATGAGCATCTTCCACCGGTTTAGTGTAAACATTTCAACATTTCAGTGTAAACTAGTTCAGTTCAATGTTCATTCAAAGTTAAGAAATCAATTGGGAGTTGAAAAAGCAGGAAAGCTTGTTTTCCTCTTCCAATCTATGAATAAAAACTAGGTATGAAAGGATGAGATCTACTAGTTTTAAAATCTTGAAAGATGTGATGACCAGAAATAAATCAACTCAATTTATTAACTACCAGTAACACTTCTTTTGTTTAATAAATTGGTTTGAAATGCAAAACATGTTTTGATAATTTTTGTATGTATCCAGCACTTAAGGTAGTTTAAGGTCACCACAAATCATGAGTAAAAAGTTAATCTGGCAAAGAAGAAATGCATCTTTCATAGTTTTTCAACATAAAAATGTAAAAACTAATAATCAGAATAAATGTAAATTAAGCTATAAAACTACTTAAATAAAGATGTATAGATAAAGGCCCAGATCCTCAAAGTCCTGTGATTTCAATGCAAGTCTGAATCTTAAATACCTCTGAGAATCTGAGCCAGAGTGTACCCTCCTGGTTAGCAAAAAGAAGAACTAAATTTAGTCTAAAGGCTATTTTTAGACGCAAATCAACATGTTTTAATGGTTACTAACTAATAAGAATCAACTTTTTGTTTTTGTTTTTTTTTAATGAAAACAAAGTACAAATGCAAAATGCAAATAAAACTAATGATTTAAATCAAGGTTTCCAGCTTGCTGACTTAAATCATGATTAAAATTGGCGATCTGAATTGCTTTGATTTAAATCAAACGTTCCCATCCCTAGCTATAAATAAGGCAGGCTTTCCACAGGTCTGACAGGATTCCAGTCTGGCTACTCAAGGAGTTATCTGCCCTCAAGTGTCATCAAGCGGGCAAGTCCAGGCCTTCCGCCTTTAAATTTCAGAAAGTGCATATGGAGCCACCAAGCATGACTTGAAAACTTATCTATTCACCCCCAAATTTGAAAGCCAACCCTACCCAGATTGGGTTTATACTTTTGGAATTTTGGTTTCAAAAGTGGATTCATTGGGGAATATTGGCAATACCCACATTTCACTGTGAAGGACTCAGAACTGTGGACACGGATATAGTAAAAGCAGCAGAGTCCTGTGGCACCTTATAGACCAGGCCTGCACAGCATGCGGCCCTCGGTGGAGAATCAAAGGGCTCTGGGCTGCACACAGCCGTGGGGAGCCCAGAGCCCTTTAAATCCTAACTGCAGCCGGGATTCAAAAGGTTCTGAGCTGCCTTTAAATCTCACCTGCAGCCGGGATTCAAAAGGCTGTGGGCTGCCGGCAGCGGCGGGGAGCCCATGAGCCCTTTAAATCCCAGCCGCAGCCAGGATTCATAGGGCTCTGGGCTGCCCGCGGTTGCAGGGAGCCCAAAGCTCTTTAAATCTCAGCCGCCAGGGCCGGCTTTAGGCCAATTCAACCAATTCCCCTGAATCCGGCCACCCCTAAGAGGGCCCCACGCCCAAGTCCCAGTACGGTGTATGGGCAAAAGCCAGTGTGCTGTACCAGGGTGGCCCAGCTTCCCCAGGGGGCAATTTAAAAGGTTTCGGCCCTCAGCTGTTTTCTTTGGAGTAATGTGGCCCTCACCGCTTTACGAGTTGTGCAGGCCTGTTATAGACTAACAAACGTATTGGAGCATGAGCTTTCATGGGTGAACATCCACTTATTCATAGATTCACAGACTCTAGGACTGGAAGGGACCTCGAGAGGTCATCGAGTCCAGTCCCCTGCCTTCATGGTAGGACCAAATACTGTCCAGAGATGGAGATTCCACAACCTCCCTACGCAATTTATTCCAGTCTCCAACCACCCTGACAGTTAGGAACTTTTTCCTAATGTCCAACCTAAATCTCCCTTGCTGCAGTTTAAACCCATTGCTTCTTATTCTATCATTAGAGGCTAAGGTGAACAAGTTTTCTCCCTCCTCCTGATGACAGCCTTTTAGATACCTGAAAACTGCTATCATGTCCCCTCCTTCTCTTTTTCCAAACTAATAAAACCCAATTCCTTTCATGCTTTTCCTTCATAGGTCAATGTTCTCAAGACCTTTCTAATCATTCTTGTTGCTCTTCTCTGGACCTCTCCAATTTATTGGAAGCTGTGTCAGAATATAGTAGAATAAGAGGTGTCATGGTTAAAACGTGGTTTAAAGTTCCTGGCTTTCCCCACTGCTCTTAAGACTCCAAAGTTTAAAAGGATAAGAGCTCGTTTATAAAAAGAAAACAGCAACAATTGACGCATTTCACCGAGAGTTTGTTTGTTGGTTTAAACTAAGTTACCCCCACTTAGTCTTAATACAGCCATTCAATGATACTGCAGAACTGATAGGTAGCTGTTGCTTGGGCTTTCCTAGCTGTTGGCATCTCAATGTGTGAGGTAAGGAAAGGTGAGTATGAAGGATTCAAGGGGTTGGCAACCTTTCAGAAGTGGGGTGCTGAGTCTTCATTTATTCACTCTGATTTAAAATTTCACATGCCAGTAATAAATGTTAATGTTTTTAGAAGGTCTCTTTCTATAAGTCTATAATATAGAACTAAACTATTGTATGTAAAGTAAATAAGATTTTGAAAATGTTTAAGAAGCTTCATTTAAAATTAAATTAAAATGCAGAGCCCCCTGGACCGGTACCCAGGACCCAGGCAGTGTGAGTGCCACTGAAAATCAGCTCATGTGCCACCTTAGACGGACAAATGAAATCACCACCACAGGAGGCCATGAATCAATGGCAAGCAGAAGCTATGTCCATTCCAAAGGACTCCCTCCCCCCGCCCAATTAAAAGGGGAAGAGGAGGGATTTTCTTGTTAAGTGGACAGGTAAGCATCTAAGCTTGATTTTTTTTTTTTAATTTTTTGGAGTGGCCTTAAAGTCTGTCACAGCCCTCGAATTTGTACTGTACCAATGACATCATTTTGGTTTAATATACCACACAGCTTCTGTCTCCTTTGAAACTTCGTGAATAGTTGATCCAGACAGCCTGGCTCGTTCCAATATTATGCGCTGATCTATTGATTTTGCTACTGAATTCATTACTGCACTACATTTACAAACTTCGATAAGCGGCTGTTCACTAGGATGTTGTAGA
The DNA here is from genome assembly GCF_003597395.2 of Chelonoidis abingdonii. Classification (NCBI taxonomy): domain Eukaryota; kingdom Metazoa; phylum Chordata; order Testudines; family Testudinidae; genus Chelonoidis; species Chelonoidis abingdonii. Next base: position 1,545,682 of record NC_133787.1, on the reverse strand, counting down.
TTTTCTAGAGCAGCGGTGGCCAACCTGAGCCTGAGGAGCCACCAGAATTTACCAATGTACATTGCCAAAGAGAGCCACAGTAATACATCAGCAGCCCTGCCCATCAGCACCTCGCCTCCCTCTCCCTCTCCATACCTCCTGATCAGCTGTTTCATGGCATGCAGGAGGCTGGGAGGAGAAGGAAGGGGGAGAAGCAAGAACACATCAGGCTCAGGGGAGGGTGCATGAAGGGGTGGAGCAGGGGCAGAGCCTGTAGGAAAGCCAGGGGTTGAGAAGTGAGCACCCCCCAGCACACTGGAAAGTCGGTGCCTGTAGTTCCAGCCCCGGAGTTGGTGCCTATACAAGGAGCTGCATATTAATGTCTGAAGAGTCGCATGTGGCTCCAAAGCCACAAGTTGGTGACCCCTGTTCTAGAGCAACTGAGGAAGGACTGGATCCTCAGAGAAACAGCATTTCAGCCCAAGCATCCAATTATAAAAAACGATGTTAAAGGGATGTTTCTGTGAATTCCCTGGAATTAAATTTAAACTTCTCTCTAAAGACAAACAAATTTATTTGGCATAAGCTTTTGTGGGCTAAAACCCACTTAATCAGACACATGCAGTGGAAAATACATGAAAAAATGGGGGTCAATATACCAACTCTAATGAGACTAATCAATTAAGGTGGGCTATTATCAGGAGGAGGAAAAATAATTTTTATAGTGATAATCAGGATGGCCCATTTCCAACAGTTGACAAGAAAGTGTGAGTAACAGTAGGGAAAAAATTAGCCTGGGGAAATAGTTTTTAGTTTGTGTAATGAACCATCCCACTCTCAGTCTTCAGTCAAGCCTAATTTAATGGTGTCTAGTTTGCATATTAATTCCAGTTCTACCGTTTCTCGTTTGAGTCTGTTTTTGAAGTTTTTTTGTTGAAGCATTGCACCTTTGAGGTCTGTAATTGAATGACCAGGGAGGTTGAAGTGTTCTCTCACTGGTTTTTGAATGTTGTAATTCTTGACATCTGATTTGTGTCCATTTATTCTTTTGCATAGAGACTGTCCGGTATGGCCAATGTACATGGCAGAAGGTCATTGCTGGCACATGATGGCATATATCACATTGGTAGATGTGCAGGTGAATGAGCCATTGATAGTGTGGCTGATGTGATTAGGTCCTATGATGGTGTCCCTTGAACAGATATGTGGACAGAGTTAGCAAAGGGCTTTGTCACAAGGATAGGTTCCTGGGTTAGTGTTTTTGTTGTGTGGTTGCTGGTATTTGCCTCAGGGTGGGGGGGCTGTCTGTAAGCGAGGACTGGCCTGTCTCTCAAGATCTGAGAGAGTGAGGGATCGTCCTTTAAGATAGGTTGTGGATCCTTGATGATGCGCTGGAGAGGATTTAGTTGGGGGCTGAAGGTGACGGCTAGTGGCGTTCTGTTACTTTCTTTGTTGGGCCTGTCCTGGAGTAGGTGACTTCTGGGTACTCTTCTGGCTCTGTCAATCTGTTACTTCACTTCAGTTGGTGGGTATTGTAGTTTTAAGAATGCTTGATAGAGATCTTGTAGATGTCTGTCTGTCTGAGGAATTGGAGAAAATGTGATTGTATCTTAGAGTTTGGCTGTAGATAATGGATTGTGTGATGTGGTCTGGATGAAAACTGGAGGCATGTAAGCAAGTGTAGCGGTCAGCAGGTTTCAGGTATAGGGTGTTGTTTATGTGACCATCGCTTACTAGCACTGTAGTGTCCAGGAAGTGGATCTCTTGCGTGGACTGGTCCCAGGCTGAGGCTGATGGTGCGAGGGAAATTGTTGAAATCATGATGGAATTCTTCAAGAGCTTCTTTCCCACAGGTCCAGATAATGAAGATGTCATCAATGTAGTGCAAGTAGAGTAGGGACATTAGAACACTTCCTCAGCTCTTGTCCCTTAAGTCAGCCATAAATACGATGGCATACTGTGGGGCCATGCGAGTACCCATAGCAGTGCCAGTGACTTGAAGATATACATTGTCCCCAAATGTGAAATAGTTGTGGGTGAGGACAAAGTCACAAAATTCAGCCACCAGGTTTGCAGTGACATTATCGGGGATACTGTTCCTGACAGCTTGCAGTCCATCTTTGTATAGAATTTTGGTTTAGAGGGTTTCTACATCCATACTGGCCAGGATGGTGTTTTCAGGAAGATCACCAATGGATTGTAGTTTCCTCAGGAAGTCAATGGTGTCTCGAAGATAGCTAGGAGTGCTAGTAGCTTAAGGCCTGAGGAGAGAGTCTACATAGCCGGACAATCCTGCTATCAGGGTGCCAATGCCTGAGATGATGGGGCGTCCAGGATTTACAGGTTTACGGATTTTAGGTAGCAGACAGAAACCCCTAGAACCCTGACCAGGGGTAATGTCTGTGCACATTTGTTCCTGTGCTTTTTCATGGAGTTTCTTGAGCAGATGGTTTAGTTTCTTTTAGTAACCCTCAGTGGAATTAGAGAGTAATGGTCTGTAGAATGTGGTGTTAGAGAAATGCCTAGCAGCCTCTCGTTCATATTCTGATATATTCATAATGACAACAGCACCTTCTTTGTCAGCCTTTTTTATTATGATGTCAGTTGTTCCTGAGGCTGTGGATGGCGTTTTGTTCTGCACAGCTGAAGTTATGGGGCAAGTGATGCTGCTTTTCCTCAATTTCAGCCCGAGCATGTCGGTGGAAGCACTCTATGTAGAAGTCTAGTCTGTTGTTTTGACCTTCAGGAAGAGTCCATGCAGAATCCTTCTTTTTGTAGTGTTAGTAGGAAGGTTTCTGTGGTTTAGCACGCTGTTCAGAGGTGTCTTGGAAATATTCCTTGAATTGGAGATGTTGAAAGTAGGATTCTAGGTCACCACATCCGACGAAGTGGGTATTCACCCAGGAAAGCTCACGCTCCAATACGTCTGTTAGTCTATAAGGTGCCACAGAACTCTCTGCTGCTTTTATAGGTCACCACAGAACTGTATCATGTTCGTGGGGGTAGAGGGGCAGAAGGAGAGGCCCTGAGATAGGACAGATTTTTCTGTCGGGCTAAGAGTATAGCTGGATAGATTAACAATATTGTTGGGTGCGTTAAGGGAACTATTGTTATGGCCCCTTGTGGCAAAAGCAAAGTGTGTGTTGTAAATGGCTTGTCTAGTTTTTGTGAAGTCCAGCCACAAGGAAGTTTGTGTGAAAGGTTGTTTTTTTACGAGACTATCCAGTTTTGAGAGCTCATTCTTAATCTTTCCCTGTTTGCTGTATAGGATGTTGATCAGATGGTTTCGCAGTTTCTTTGAGAGTGTGGGCACAATCTCTCAACCTAATCTGTGTGGTATGTAGATTGTAATGGATTTTTTACCTTCAGTTCTTTTGGTACGATGTCCATCTGTTTGCATTTGGAAAGGAAAATGATGTCTGTCTGAATCTGTATGAGTTTTTTCAAACTTGTTAGTTTTAAGGTGCCACAAATATTCCTTGTTCTTTTTGCTGATACAGACTAACATGGCTACCACTCTGAAACCTGTCTCTAAAGACAGAAATTAGAAATTCTCTAGCTCCATTTCTCCTATAACTCCCCCGCCCCAAAAATTTCAATTGATGAGCTATATCACTGCAAAACTTGCAATAAGCATGGAGAATTCATAAGCACAATTTAGTTTCATGCTTCTGAATTGGTAATACTTCTGTGCTTAGGGACAGCTGCAGGGGGTTTCAGAGGAAGAAACAAAAGTCAAAATGAAAAATAACGCTATCACAGTAAAGCTTGTTTGGCCCCATATACAACATGGTATATAGTCTAGTATGTGCAACATGCTCTAGTTAATATTCCTAGGATAACATTCAGCTTTGGTGCCAAACTTCTGGAATATAATACATGTTACATTAAAACACATGTTAAAAGAACATTAAGGTTGCGAAGTCACACACTCGCTATGTTTTTCTTAATCTCTCTCTGCCCCTGCCCTTATTTACTACACTGCATCCAAATCCTGCACTGAACACAATACAAAACACAACTCAGCAAAGTTTTAGTCAATAGCATTGTCTCACAAGAAGAGTTGTTTTGGAAAAATAAAGATTCTCCTTAGCTTGAAGAGCACAGACCATCAAGCAGAATTATGCAGTGGTGATAACTAATATGCAATGACAAATCATTAGAGATTTGGACATAGGGGTCTAGTGGTGAAAAGCTACTGCACATGGAGTCCCTACAATTGAAGTATTTGGGGAGAAGGAAATTTTACGTCATGCCTTTTAACTCGTTAGTGGAAATCGATATCCTTCACACTGTATGGCTTGTCATTCCTTCCCAATCTCAAATGTAGTGATCTGTTCAGTTCTGTCATATACACAAGATTTAGAAGGGTTATATCCTGCAACAGTCCGTTAATTTTTTTCCAAGAATCTCAGTAGGACAGGGACAAAATTTCAGAAGTTGCTTACGTGTGAAGGCCAAATACAAAAAAACCAATACAAGCATACAGGGACAAAATTAGAAGGGCCAAGGCACAGAATGAGATGAATCTACCTAGAAACAAAGGGTAACAAGAAAACATTCTACAAACACATTAGAAGCAAGAGGAAGACCAAGGACAGGATAGGCCCATTACTCAATCAGGGGGAAGACAATGACAGAAAATGTGGAAATGGCGGAAGTGTTAAATGCCTTTTTTATTCAGTTTTCACCAAAAATGTTAGTAGTGATAGGACATCTAACAGTGAACACCAGTGAAAGTAAGCTGGGATCTGAGGCTAAAACAAGGAAAGACGTTAAAAATTATTTAGGCCATGTCTACACCAGTGACTTTACAGTGGCACAGCTGTACCAATGCATCTGCTAAGATCGCTCGTGTAGCCACTCTATGTCGACAGGAGAGCGCTCTCCCATCGACACAGTAAAATTACCTCATCAAGCGGTGGTAGCTATGTCAGCTCTCCTGCCAACATCGCGTCATGCACACTACCACTTCTTCCAGCAAAACTTATGTCAATCAGTGCAGTATTTCTTCCAAAACACAAGTTCTGCTCACGTAAGTGACAGTGCAGATGTGGCCTTAGAAAAGTTAGATGTCTTCATGTTGGCAGGGCCTGATTAAATAGATTCCAGAATACTCAAGGAGCTGACTGAGCCTTTAGCAATTACCTTCAAAAACTCATGGAAGATGGGAAAGTCTCCAAAGGACTGGAAGAGAGCAAACATACTGCCAATCTATTCAAAGGAGAATAAGGACAACCCAGGGAAATACAGACCAGTCAGTTTAACTTCAGTAACTGGAAAAATAAGCAAATAATCAAGCATCAATTTGCAAACATCTAGAAGATAATAAGGAGATAAGTAACAGCCAACATGGATTTGTCAAGAACAAATCATGTCAAACCACCTAAGCTTTCTCTGACAGGGTAAAAAGCCTTGTGGATCATGGAGGCAAGGGGAAGATGTGGTATATCTTGACTTTTAGTAAGGCTTTTGATACTGTATTGCACGACCTTCTCAAACGAACTAGGGAAATACAACCTAAATGGACCTACTAAAAGGTGGGTGCATAACTGGTTGGACAACCATTCTCAGAGAGTAATCATCAGTAAGGCTACGTTTTTGTCAGGGATATTTTTAGTAAAAGTCAGGGACAGGTCACAGGAAAAACAAAAATTCAAGGCAGCCCATGACCTGTCCCTGACTTTCACTAAAAATATCCCTGACAAAAGGGATAGGTGGGTTTAGCAGCCACTGCTACTGGAGCTCCCGGGTCCCCCATCAATGCAGTGCATGGGAGCTCCGGAGTTCCCTCGCCCATGGCAGCTGGGCCACTTTGCTTGCCACAACTGGGCAGCTGCGGGGTCCCCCCCCCTCAGGTTGGGGGCTGGGAACTGTGAGGGCAGGGTTGGCTGGGAGCTCCAGAATATGTCACGGGCAGAAAATGTCACAGATTCCGTGACATAATCGTAGACTTAGTTATCAGTGGCTCACAATCAAACTGGAAGCGTATATTGAGGAGTGTTCCACAGGGATCAGTTCTGAGTCTGGTTCTGTTCAATATCTTCATCAATGATTTAGATAACTGCATACAGAGTACACTTATAACATTTGCAGATGATATCAAGCTGGGAGGGGTTGCAAGTGCTTTGGAGGAGAGGATTTAAATTCAAATTGATCTGGACAAACTGGAGAAATGGTCTGAAGTAAACAGGATAAAATTCAGTCAATAAGAACAAATGCAAAGTACTCCACATAAGAAGGAACAATCAGTTGCAAACTCACAAAACATGAGATGGCTGCCTAGGAAGGAGTACTGAAGAAAAGGATCTGGGGGGAGGTCTTAGTGGATCACAAACTAAATGAGTGAACAGTATAACACTGTTGCAAAAAAAAGTGCAAATATTCTGGGATGTATTAGTAGGGGTGTTGTAAGAAAGACACCAGAAGTAATTCTTCCGCTCTACTCCATGCTGATAGGCCACCGCTGGAGTATTGTGTCCAGTCTTGGGCACCACATTTCAGAAAAGATGTGGACAAACTGGAGAAAGTCCAAAGGAGAGCAACAATAATTAAAGGTCTGAAAACACGACCTCTGAGGATAGACTGAAAAAATGGTCCGGAGAAAAGAAAACTGAAGGGAAACATGATTAAGAATTTTCAAGTACATAAAAGGGTGTTGTTACAAGGAGGAAGGAGAAGAATTATTATTCTTAACCTCTGAGGACAGCACAAGAAGCAATGGGCTAAAATGGAAGTAAGGGAGGTTTAGGTCAGACATTTGGAAAAACTTCCTGTCAGAGTAGTCAAGCAATGGAACAAATTGCCCAGGAAAGTTGTGGAATCTCTGTGATGGAGGTTTTTATGAACAGGTTAGACAAACACCTGTCAGGAAGTATCTAGTTATTATTAGTCCTGCCTTGAGGGTAGGGGACTGAACTTGATAACCTACTGGAGACCCTTCCAGTCCTACACTTCTATGATTCTATGAAATGTTTGAATTAAAATTCAGTTTCCTCATTGCCAGAAGCATCCATTACTTTTTTCCTCACCACTTAGTCTATACTTGGTTCAGTTCTGGGAAAGTGACAGCATTGCTTTTACTGCTACAAAAATCCATGTAATAGTTTAAAGTCTAATTGCTAAAGTGGGAAGAATTTAATAATGGCATTTTATTCTTAAAGAAACAAATATTAAAATGAGAACAATTGCTTAATGGAAGTACCTTATCAGCCCTGCTGTTTCTGATGGCTGTTTCCAGCTATAATGGTCTTTGAATAAAATGGATTGCTTCCAATGGGATTTGCAAAACCTTAGCTAAATGGGATAAACAGTGAAAATAGGATATTTTAAGAAGGAGAGTTCCTACCCTTTAAACTCATAAGCTTGTATTTGTTAAAAGTTAATCTTTAAAGCAAAGGCTGTTTGATCTAGTGCAGGGGTTCTCAAACGTCACTGCACCACGACCCCCTTCTGACAACAAAAGTTATGACACAATCCCAAGAAGGGGGACTGAAGCCTGAGCCTGCCCAAGCCTTGCCATCCAAGGCGGAGGGGCAAAGCCCAAAGGCTTCAGCCCCTAGTGAGGGACTTGTAACCCAAGCCCCACCACCCAGGGCTGAAGCTGAAGCCTGAGCCCCGCTGCCCAGGGCTTCAACCCCGGGTGGTGGGGCTCAGGCTTCGGCTTTGACCCTGGGCGGTGGGGCTTGGGCTTCGGCTTCGGCTTCAACCCTGGGCCCCAGCAAGCCTAATGCCACCCCAGTGACCCCATTAAAACAGGGTCACAACACACTTTGGGGTCCCGATCCACAGTTTTGAGAACCGCTGGTCTAGTGCTAATAACTAGAGGACTGACAGTTGAGTGATCTATACTCAGGACTCAACCAATAGCTCCACTGATCTTTTCTCCATAAGATTTCCAGACATTCTTCCCCATGTGCTCTAACATCAGGGGAGAATTTCAGAAAATGCTCAGCATAGATACAGCCTCCTGAACATAGAATAGTGAAGAAACTTGGTCTTTTAGCTTGGACACTCGAATATACCCACATTAGCATGACATTCCTTCAGGTTGCCATTTAAGTTTAATTCTCATATTAAAGGAAATGAATCCACGGACTTTACATGAGTGAGCAGAATAAGTGTGCTAACTTTTCTAGGTTCCAAAGGTATGTTAACTGGCTCATCTGAAAGCAGCCACTTAAAATGGATACTCAAATGCAAGATAGCTAGCTGAGCCTGTCTGGTTGTGGGTGGAGGATTGGTTCTAGCATTAGCAAGTCTCTGGGGGCAGAGGCCCAAGGAAGTCTGATACTGGGATGAACAGGTCTGAGAACAATGGCTTCTTTGCCCAGAAATGCATCATCATCATCATGACACTCTTCTTTCTCATTTTTTATTGGTCCTGGGGAGCAGTGGAAAGGCATGTCACAAAGACCTGTTTGCTAGCTTTGAGACAGATCTGCTGCCAACTTTGATCCTAGGACCTAGCATTTGGAGGCTTGCCAGAATGCTTTATTGCTCTTTCCAGAGGCAATGAATAGAATCATAGAATATCAGGGTTGGAAGGGACCTCAGGAGGTCATCTAGTCCAAACCCCTGCTCAAAGCAGGACCAATTCCCAACTAAATCATCCCAGCCAGGGCTTTGTCAAGCCTGATCGTAAAAACCTCTCAGGAAGGAGATTCCACCACCCCATTCCAGTGCTTCACCAACCCCCTAGGAAATTATGTGTTTCTAATACCAACCTAAACTCCCCCCTGCAACTGGAGACCATTACTCTTTGCTCTGTGTCATAGCTACCACGAGAATGTCTAGATCATCCTCTTGAACCCCTTTCGTATGTGGAAACGCTATACAATCTCTCCTCCTTTCTTCTCTTGCAAACTAAACAATTCGCCGGTTCCCTCAGCAACTCCTCAAGAACTCAGAAGTCATGTGCTCCAGCCCCCTAATCATTTTTGTTGCCCTCCACTGGACTCTTTCCAATTTTTCCACATTGTTCTTGTAATGTGGGGCCCAGAACTGGACACAGTACTCCAGATGAGGCCTCACCAATGTTGAATAGAGGGCAATAATCACATCACTTAATCTGCTGGCAATGCCCCTACTTATATAGCCCAAAATGCCGTTAGCCTTCTTGGCAACAAGAGCACACTGTTGACTCTTATCCAGCTTCTTGTCCACCGTAACCCCTAGGTCCTTTTCTGCAGAACTGCTGCCTAGTGCATGGGATCTTCCGTCCTAACTGCAGAACTTTGCACTTGTCCTTGTTGAACCTCATCAGGTTTCTTTTGGCCCAATCCTCTAATTTGTCTAGGTCCCTCTGAATCCTATCTCCATCCTCCAGTGTATCTACCATTTCTCCCAGTTTAGTGTCATATTTGCCATCAAAGATAAAAGCTTCAAACAGAGATTAAGTACAGAATTAAGTTAACTGACAAGAGGGGATTGAGTCCAGCTACCACTACACACAAGAACAATACATACAACTGTACTGCCCTTCACCAGTGGCTCTCAACCTTTCCAGACAACTGTACCCCTTTTCAAGAGTGATTTGTATTGTGTACCCCCAAGTTATACCTCACTGAAAAACTACTTGCTTACAAAATCAGACATAAAAATACAAGTGTCAAAACACACTACTACTGCAAAAATTGCCTATTTTCTCATTTATGCCATATAATCATAAAATAAATCTACTAAAATACAAACATTGTACTTATATTTCAGTGACTAGTATATAAAAGCAGTATAAACAAGTCATTGTCTGTATGATATTTCAGTTTGTACTGACTTTGCTAGTGCTTTTTACGTAGCCAGTTGTAAAAGCGGGAAAATATCTACATGAGTTGATGTACCCCCTGGAAGACCTCTGTGCACCCCCAAGGGTACATATAGCCATGGCTGAGAACCACTGCCCTACACGCTGTCATCATTCAGCAGCACTTGCAATTTAAGCACTAAAGAGTTAATTGTGGTGACTTCAGGGCCTCAGCTTTAAATCAGCACCAATTTGTCCTTTGAACTAACATTCTTTGTTACTACATATAGGACACCGCATTTGGCCATATTAAAACATTGTTTGCAGCCAGTTTTCCAAGTGATCAGAATCACTCGATATAAGCAACCTGTACTGAAGGTCTGAGAAAGAGTCTATGTGGCTCAAAAGCTTGTGTCTCTGCCCAAACAGAAGCTGATCCAAAAAAGAGATCTTACCTCACCCACCTTGTATCTGTCATTCCTACATAGTTCTTTAGAATTCTCACTCCACACAGTGTCTAGTACCCTCATTTTGACCAGAGATGAGAGAAGCCATTTGTCCCGTGTCCCCTCCCTCCTCCCCCAAAAAAATGGCAGCAGAGAGAGCTGAACTGGAGTCATGTGAATTGCTCTAAGCATCCACTGATGTCTCCTCAGCTCCTGCCTTCCCTGAACTTGTTTAGCTACCACTTGCAAAGCAGCATTCTCTGTTGTAGTTGAGACTGCTTCAGCTTTCCAGAGGGTAAGAATAGATAGTCAATTTTCAGAATGGAGAGAGGTAAACAGAATCCCCCAGGGATCTGTTCCAGGACAACAGCTGTTCAACATATTCATAAATGATTTGGAAAAAGTGGTAAATAGTGAGGTGGCAATGTTTGCAGATGATATGAGATTATTCAAGATAGTTAAATTCAAAGCAGACTGTGAAGAATTACAAAAAGATCTCACAAAATTGGGTGACCGGGCAACAAAATGGCAGATGAAATTCAATGTTGATAAATGCCAAATAATGCCCACTGGAACGCAATCCCAACGATAATACAAAATGAAGGGATCTGGATTAGCTGTCGGAGTCATTGTGGATAGTTCTCTCAAAACATCTGCTCAACATGCAGCAGCAGCCCAAAAACTTAACGATGACAGGAACCATTAGGAAAGGGACAGATAGAACAAATATCCTAACACCACTATATAAATCCACGGTACACCCATACTTTGAATACTGCGTTGCCCCACCTCAAAAAAAAAAAAAAAAAGCTGTATTAGAATTGGAAAAGGTACAGAGAGGGGCAATACAAGTAATTAAGGGTATGGACTGTTGAGCTTGGAAAAGAGATAGCTGAGGAGGGATATGAAAGATGTCTATAGAATCTTGAATGGTGTGGAGAAAGTGTTAGTTACCCCTTCACATAACACAAGAACCAGGGGTCACCCAAGGAAATTAATAGTTAGCAGATTTAAAAATAAACATAAGGAAATACTTCTTTACACAATGCACAGTCAACCTGTGGAACTCATTGCCAGGGTGTGTTGTGAAGGCCAAAAGCATAAGTAGTTTTAAAAAATTAGTCAAGTTCATAGTGGATAGGCTCATTAATGGCTATAAGCAAAGATGGTCAGGGATGCAACTCCATGCTCTCACCATCCCTAAGCCTCTGACCGCCGAATGGTGGGACTTGATAACTTCCCTGTTCTGTTCACTCCCCAAAAGGCAGATTTAGCCCTGGAACATAGCTGGGGTATAGACAGCTAAATTGTTGTTTGAGATTTAGAAAGTTTGAGTTTTCCCTTCGAAAAGCTGTGGAGCAGAAGGATCTGGTTACACCCACCAGCCACTGTGGAGGCAAAAGGAACTTGTGGGTACTTCAGGAGGCAGGGCATTCCCCTGCTATCAGTGAAGGACAGGTCTGAGCAGCAAACAGGCTGAAGTACCCATCAAAACATATCTGTGGGTCTTAGCATAATGAATATATTACTTATAAAATACTGCTAGGACACATTTAAGCACCAGAAAAGGGTTAAAAGTTATCTTCCCCATTTCATCAATATTGGAAATGATAGAGAAGAGCATAAGAAATCCCGCAGAGGAACCCCCTTGCACACAAAAACCCCTATTTGACAATCAAGTGCCTAAAGTTGATAGTAGCCTTGGGCCAATTCCTTTGAATTTCAAAATACTTCATCTGCCTGGTTACTTCAGGGAAAAAATAAATAAATAAAAAAATCTGCCCTTCCTCTGCTGCTCATTCTTGAAATGATGCTAAATACTTCCCTGAGGTAAAGCATTCTCTTAGAGAAATTTGCTTCTGGGTCATTAAAAATACTACATTCTGTTTGCTATGATGTATAGACAGGATTGTAAGCATAAAAAAAGACTTAAAAACTCAGTTTTAAGTAGAGTAATTGTATCACCCTCCTCTCCACCAGCTCATTGTATAAAATTAAAGGAAAAGTAAAGTATAACATTTTCTCCTCCCGCAGCTAATGCAGCAAAAAAAAAAAAAAATTGTTTGCACTGAAGTAGCACTTGTTTTCTCAAGTATGACCAGTCACTTCCGATTGTTGGCTGATGCAGCACTGGGCAAATGCACACTTGATCAAAAATACTGATTCTCTCCCTGTGTTCACTAAGTCTAGTCTTCCATGTGAAGAACTCAGACCGCTCTTGTGACAAGTCAAACATCTGCGGAGAATCTGATTTCTACTATGGCCACTAAAAGTTTGCAGGTCAGCCTATCATGAGGGCTTGCAGGTAGCAACACATACTGTGACATGAGACCTAGAACAGTGTCAACTTCTTCCTCCTTGCACATAAGACTCCCACAATGCATTCTCACTTTGAGTGAGAAATTAATCACTACTCTAGCACCTGAGATGGATAGCAATGGCCCTGGCACGTGTCCTGCAGTACTCATGCCTTGGAATATAATCAGTTCTCTCAAATGAGCCTGAGTTTGGTCAGCCTATTGGGAAAAAGCTATTTTAAAAACATCCACCCCAAAATTCAGTCTTTGTGGAAAAACATTTTATTCTGAGCCTAGGGAAAGCATGAAACTGTCTGTTGACACCTTTCCCACTTCATCTGAAATGTGTTCAGCTGACTGTTTTTCAGCTGCACCATTTGGATTTATGGGGGGGATGTTTTTAAAATAATGCTTTTAGATAGTCCTAAGAACTACATACTAGTTCTTCAGAATAGCATGCCCCTGGTTATCCTGCCTTCCATTTTTAAGTTGTTGCCAGTGAAAGTTTGAACAAGCCATGCCTGAGGAGAAAATATACTACCCTATCCATCCTGCATTTTAGAAGACAAGCCAGGAGGCAAATTGAGAATCTGAATCCCACATTTGTGAATTAATTAAAAAAAGTTTCATTCGTTGTCTGTCCCTCTCCTCCATTATAAAAGATAATTTGCTAAAGGGCATTCAACCCAATAGTAACTCTCAAGTCTTCTTTCCTTAACACATCAGGATATGCAGTTTTGTAGAGTCACATTCATGACTTAACAGACACAGCTATGTCACAGTATGATCTGTCTCCATTACCCTGTGAATTAGCAAATGGCCTGGGTTGAGACTTTTAAAGCCAGCCACTGGTCTTGTAACCTCTACTGATTTGTTGGTAACTGAACAGTTATAAAGTGATTTCTGGGAACAATGTTGATTTAAGACAATTAGCCTTTGTTTTCTTCCATACTCTGGAAACACCTATAAAAAATTATTAATTGGTGTAAAGTCCCACAGTCTCTTCAGATGGGTAGCTCTGCATACTAAACCAAAAAGATTAACTATGAAGTGGTAAGGTAACCAGAACTGTATCCTATCAATATATAAATCTCTTATTGATAGGGCCCTACCAAATTCACAGTCCATTTTGATCAATTTCATGGTCATAGGATTTTAAAAATCATAAATTTCATGATTTCAGCTATTAAAATCTGAAATTCCATGGTGTTGTAACTGTAGGGGTCCTGACCCAAAAGGGAGCAGTGGAGGCACTGTAAGATTATTGTAGGGGGGCCAACTGTATTGCCACCCTTACTTCTGTGCTGCTGCTGATGGCAGCGCTGCCTTCAGAGCTGGGTGGCCAGAAAGCGGCATCTGCTGGCCGGCAGCCCAGCAGCCCAGCTCTGAATGCAAAGCCGCTGCCAGCAGCAGCACAGAAGTGAGGATGGCATGGTATGATATTGTTACCCGTATTTCTGTGCTGCTGCTTTCAGAGGTGGTCCCTCAGCCAGCAGCCGCCACTCTCTGACCATCCATTGCCACCCTTAATTCTGTGTTGCTGCTGACTGCTGTCTTCAGAGCTGGGCGCCTGGCCAGCAGCCACCACTTTACAGCAACTCAGCTCTGAAGGCAGTGCAGAACTAAGGGTGACAATACCATGACCTACGTGCAAACCTTCCCCCTCCTCCTGGACCAGCAACTTCCTTTTGGATTGGGACCCCAATTTGAGAAACACTGGCCTCCTCTGTGAAATCTATAGTATAGGGTAGTGGTTCCCAAACTTGTTCCGCCACTTCTGCAGGGAAAGCCTCTGGCAGTCCAGGCTGGTCTGTTTACCTGCCGCGTCTGCAGGTTCAGCCAATCGTGGCTCCCACTGGCCGAGGTTCGCTGTTCCAGGCCAATGAGAGCCGCTGGAAGCGGTGGCCAGTATGTCCATTGGCCCACGCCACTTTCAGCAGCTCCCATTGGCCTGGAGCAGCAAACCGTGGCCACTGGGAGCCGCGATCAGCTGAATCTGCAGACGCAGCTGGTACACAAACCAGCCTGGACCGCCAGGACTTTCCCTCCGCAAACATCGGAACACGTTTAGGAACCACTGGTATAGGGTAATAGTTACACAAAAGACCAGATTTCATGGTGGAGACCAGATTTCGCGGACCGTGATGCATTTTTCATGGCCGCAAATTTGGTAGGGCCTTACTGATTAAGAACAGTGAGTTCATGTAAAACTATAGAGGACTTGCTCTTAAACACTATGGCTCATTTAATTTCAGAAATTAACTATTAATGCAGAGGACTATTGCAGACACTATGCGTCCTGGATTGATGTATTGCCACCTGTTTTCAAGGTTGTTTGTTTTTTTAAATAAAAAGTTTGAAGTAATTTTTCTTAACTACTGACTGAAAAATCCAAGGTAAAATGAAAATGCATTTAGAGGCCTACCACTAAAGCAAAGTTTTCAAAACGAGCTGTGCCAGACATGACTAGATAAAATTCTACTCAACTTCATGATACAACTATGTTGATGACATGGAACAGCTATGAGCCTTGATACAGTACAAAATAAATGAAATTATCCTCATGAGTTTAGTTCCCCAGATTGTGCACTTTATTAGACAGGGATGCTGGAACAGCTGAAGGAATTGCACTTTGTTTTACCATCTCCCTTCAACAACCACAATACAATTCAAGAACCAGCAGATTCTACAATTGAAAGTAGTAGATATTTTGACTTAGGTTTATTGTCATACACTTACTCCACATGATTTGAAGAAGTGGAAGCTACTTACTGTAACTGAAGACTCAGAGTTGTGTGGTTCCTATCTGTATTCCACTACCCATCCTCCATCCCCTCTGCTTCAGATCCCATTGGATTTGTGGTAAGAAGAAGAATGGAGAGGCATCAATCCACGATGCGTCTTATGCCCTCGGTCGAGAGCACAAGGAGAGATACTGTGCACATGTGGCACCAACACTGCCCGTCCCAGGCCTGGCTAGTACTTGGATGAGTGACTGCCTGGGAATCCCAGATGCCTTAGGTATTTGATTCTGAGACAACTGGTCCTGCTTTTGAGCCCCTTCCAACCCTGATATTCTATGAAGAATTTCCAGACTCAGGCACTTGGCGTACATGCGGCCTCATGTGTGGAATACACATAGGGATCATCACTTGAAGAAGCCACTCAACTTAGCCTTGGTCTCCAGAAGAACACAGGGACATTAAATTACAACCTGCTTCTCTGCTGACCCTCTGCTTCCGAGACTCAACATCTGAACCATTTTTAAGTTTTGTTTGAGAATTCCAGCCTGAAACCCCCTGTGATTTCAAGCTTGACAGTTTCCCATTAAATTAGCAACAACCTATCAAGCAGAATATTTTGCTTTAAACTTCTGAGTATAAGGTTAATTCAGGGAGTTTAGGATGACACTGCTATAAACAGCCAGCTCACTAGCAGTTTCTCTTGAGCCAAGAATTATACCTTGATGGCTTTACAGACAAGTGACAAGCAGACTTGCCCTGTTGTGCACGCAAAAAATGAGTTTGAACAGAGCTTTCTGCAAGTGTATATAAGCAGGATGACATGGTCCTGAACTGCACAGTTAAACATCTTCACTCCATTTCTTCAGAATGAATACCATTCTCCCATCACATCCATTTACAGTTGGCTGACCGAACTTAAATGATTAACAAAAGTTATACTGTTTCTCAACTCCTGTACTCTTATCAAATTAGAGATTGCTTTAATTGTGGCTTCCCCAAAACAATCTCACGCTATACTGATTTTGCAGTTTTTTTCTGTACAAGCAATTAACACTACTCTCAGAGTCTTGCTAATATCACTGATGTACAAATGATTTTCACCTTTTGATTAAATTATGGCATCTCAAAAAACCAATTCAGAATTGACTGGTTACTCCTCTAATCACTCTGACCAGGTAGCAGCAAGAACAAGAATTTTTGTGCCAGCTAGAGGCAATTCCTGATGTATTAATTATTTCTATAGCTGAACTTGATTAAACAAAAATTTTAAAAAGAGAACTTACGGACAGACAATTTTGAGACATCTTAGTACCATCTATATATTCCTCTGTCGGCTGGTAATGATCCAAATAAGTTTATTCATTAACTGATCTTCTGAGGTACAATTAAATCAAGATTTTCCTATTGGCTAACACCAAATATGATTGAAGGGACAAATAGTAAGTTGGAAGGTGAAATGTACTGTTCTTAGCCCAGGAAAACTTAGAACAAAGATGTAAATACCTGTTTTCAGTTACTTCTGCTAGGAAATCTTAGTCTTCTGAGGTTCAGAGGTGGCCTTTGGCTTCTGAGCTTTGATAATGGCATGTGAAGGGATGATCTTGCCCTGATAAACAGCTTAACTCCTCTTTCTTGGCAAGCACACCTTTTGAGCACAAGGCTCCAGTGGTTTATGATGCTGAAAAGGAATTAGATTTCTGTTCATCTTCTTTTATCTTACTCATAGTTCTTATGCTTTGTCTAAAGCTTTGGGATTTTAGTCAGATCTACTCTGTTCTGATTCAGAGTATTCCGGGAGCAGACATTTATCTGGCTGGGATGTCCAAAGCAACAGGATGGCCCTTCTGGATAATGATGAGAGAGGTGAGAAAGGCAGATACAGAGCAATACTCTTGATTCACTGAAGGATCTCTGCATGAGATGAATGCACTTGCTCAAGCCTCTTGCAAATACAGATTGCACCCACGGAGGAGCAAGCAGGAGAATGTTTACGTACAGACTCGTCCTGGCACAGTCAAGGAACTATGATGTGATTGGAATAACAGCGACTTGGTGGGATAACTCACATGACTGGAGCACTGTCATGGGTGGATATAAACTGTTCAGGAAGGACAGGCAGGGCAGAAAAGGTGGGAGAGTTGCATTGTATGTAAGAGAGCAGTCTGACTGCTCAGAGCTCCGGTGTGAAACTGCAGAAAAACCTGAGAGTCTCTGGATTAACCTTAGAAGTGTAAGCAACAAGGCTGATGTCGTGATGGGTGTCTGCTATAGACCACCAGACCAGGGGGATGAGGTGGATGAGGCTTTCTTCCGGCAACTAACAGAAGTTACTAGATCACAGGCCCTGGTTCTCATAGGAGACTTCAATCACCCTGATATCTGCTGGGAGAGCAAGAGAGCAGTGCACAGACAATCCAGGAACTTTTTGGAAAGTGTAGGGGACAATTTCCTGGTGCAAGTGCTGGAGGAATCAATTAGGGGCAGAGCTCTTCTTGACCTGCTGTTCACAAAAAGGGAAGAATCACTAGGGGAAGCAAAAGTGGATGGGAACCTGGGAGGCAGTGACCATGAGATGGTCGAGTTCAGGATCCTGACACAAGGAAGAAAGGAGAGCAGCAGAATATAGATCCTGGATTTCAGAAAAGCAGACTTTGACTTCCTCAGGGAACTGATGGGCAGGATCCCCTGGGAAAAAACACGAGGGAGAAAGGCAGTCCAGGAGAGTTAGTCGTATTTATAAAGGCATTCCTATTGACGTTGCAGGGAAAATATCCCGAATTGTGTTAGAAGAATAGTACATATGGCAGCGACCAGCTTGGCTTAA
The DNA here is from genome assembly GCF_003597395.2 of Chelonoidis abingdonii. Taxonomy (NCBI): domain Eukaryota; kingdom Metazoa; phylum Chordata; order Testudines; family Testudinidae; genus Chelonoidis; species Chelonoidis abingdonii. Next base: position 1,527,650 of record NC_133787.1, on the reverse strand, counting down.
CGTGAAATCTTGCTGATCTTAAACACAAAACCAGCTTAAAAGAAGTAGAAGATTGGACAAATGAACCAAGAAGGAGTACAAAACATGCTCAGGCACGCAAGAGTTGATCAGAAGGGCCAATCTCACTTGGAGTTGCAGCTAGCAAGAGATGTATAGAGTAACAAGAAGGGTTCTTTCAGCTCTATGTTAGCCAACAAGAAAGAAAGTTAATGGAAAGTATGGGCCCTTACTGAATGGGGGAGGCCAACTTAATGACAGCCAGGGATGTTGGAAGCTAATGTACTCAATGATTTTTGCCTTGTCTTCACAACAAGGTCAGCTCCCAGGACTGCGCACTGGGGAGGGTGACCAGCTTCTGTGGAAAGAGGTGGTTCAGACTATTTAGAAAAACTGACGAGCACAAGTCCATGGGCCGGATGCGCTGCATCCAAGGGTTCTAAGAAGTGCAAGCCATTGCCATTATCTTTGAAATACGGCTAACGGGTGAGGTCCCAGATGACTGTAAAAGACTACTGTAGTGCCCCTCTTTTTTAAAAAGGGAAGGAGGAGGATCCGGGAACTACAGGCCAGTCAGCCTCACCTCAGCCTGCAAAATATGCGAGCAGGTCCTCAAAGGTATCATCTAAGCACTTAGAAGAGGGAAGTGATCAGGAACAGTCAACATGACTTCACCACGGGCAAGTCATGCCTGAATAACCTAATTGCCTTCTATTGAGGGTAATAAGGTCTGTGGATGATGCGAAAGCAGTGGATGTGTTATTCCTTGACTTTAGCAGCTTGTGATCGTCTCACAGGTATTCTTGCCACAAGTTAACAGAAGTATGGGAGCTGGATGAATGGACTATTAAGGTGGATAAAAGCTGCCTAGCTCATCAGCTCAATGGTAGTGATCAACAGTCCATGTCTAGTGCAGCTAGTTTACAACGAGTGCCCCAAAGATCATGTCCTGGGGCAGGTTTTGTTCAATTCTCATTAATGTCTGGAAGATGGCGTGGACTGCACTCTCAGCAAGTTTGCAGATGAACGAACTGGGAGAGTGGTGGATACGCTGGAGGGTAGGGATAGGATACAGGGAACCTAACAAATTAGAGGGCATTGAAACCAAAAGATAACCTGATGAGGTTCAACAAGGAAATGCAGGGTACTGCATTAGGCGGAGCTCTCATTCCTGTTACGACTAGGGACCGAATGGCTCAGGAGCAGTTCTCAGAAAGGAGCTAGGGTTACAGTGGACGAGAAGCGGAATTGGAGTCAACAGTGTGCCTCTGTGCCAGAAAGGCTTACGGCATTTTGGGCTGTATTAAGTAGGGCACTGCCAGCAGATCGAGGACGTGATCATTCCTTCTCATCACATTGGCTGCGGCCTCATCTGGAGTACTGTGTCCAGTTTTGGGCCCAACTACAAGAAGGATGTGGAAAACTTTGGAAAGCGTCCAGCGGCAGGCAACAAAAACTGATTAGGGCTAGGAGCACATGACTTACGAGGAGAAGCTGCGAGAACTGGATTGTTTAGTCTGCAGAAGAGAAGAATGAGGGGATTTGATACTGCTCTTCAACTACCTGAAAGGGGGTTCCAAAGAGGATGGAGCTAGACTGTTCTCAGTGGTAGCAGATGACAGTTGCAGTGGGGGAGGTTTAGGTTCGATATTAGGAAACACTATTTCATTAGGAGGGTTGTGAAGCACTGGAATGGGTTACCTAGGGAGGTGTGGAAACTCCTTCCTTAAGAGGTTTTTAAGGTCAGGCTTGACAAAGCCCTGGCTGGGACGATTTAGTTGGGAATTGGTCCTGCTTTGAGGATTGGACTAGATGACCTCCTGAGGTCCCTTCCAACCCTGATATTCTATGATTCTATGAACTCAAAGATGAAAAAAGCAAGATCTGGATTTAAATGATGTAAGCGGGGATCCCCTTATGGGTCCCCTACGGACTCAGTCCACCTTGTCCCTGAAATGCCTCCCTCCCTTGAAAGGCAGGGACAAAGTAATTTTTATGGGGCATTCACAAGTCTAAACTAAAGCTGCAGAGACAGTGCTATCTGCCCTTAAGGGACTGAGGGTACTTTGGGCTCAATCATTCAGGAAGCTAGCTGTCATATGTCCTCATGGAAGGATGTTTTGAGAAGAGCAGGTATGGGCAATATTGACAGAACTTAACTCAAGTTTATTTACACACCCACACTGGAGTGAATGGCAATTCAAGGGACAGAACAATAAAATACATTTTGTACCCTCATTTCTTAACTGGCTCCCTTGGAGAAACATGATGCTCTAGAAGGAAGGCTTTAATGGCTTGTGGCTAGGCCCATGGAGGGACTGATTTTCCAGACCCAAAGAAGAGTTCTGTGTAAGCTCAAAAACTTGTCTCTCTCACCAGCAGACATTGGTCCAATAAAAGATATTACCTCATCCACCTTGTCTGTCTAACGGGACAATGCATTCCTACATTTCTGTAACCCCTGTCATTCTGAAGGATCCCCTAAGTGCTTTAAAAACTATATTCATGCCATACTATTGGTTAAATGCTACCACCCTAGGGTGAAAGGCAGCAGCCGAGCAGATAACTGTGTGACATTCCACAGTGCAGGAGGACATTTTTGGCAAATTGACAAGTGATGTGGGATCAAAGCCCTAGTGTTTAGAAGAGTGCATTAGAACCAATAGCGTCCATACAATGGAAACAGGCCCTCCTTTAATGAGACTTGAAGATTAATAGTAAACTGCATGGTGATCAGCTTATTTGCCTCAAATACTGGAAAGGCTTGAGTTGACCCTGCTGGGATTTCAGCACATTTGTTTTGTTTGTTTTATTTGCTCTGGTCATTCAAAACAATGGGCTTCCAGTCACATGCTCCAAAGAAATCATGCGTAGTAGGTGACAAGTATACAAAAGCTTTGACCAGTTACGGGTCAAAGCACAATGCAGCAATCCCAGTGAATGTATTTCAGATGTGTATATTTAGCAAGCATGCACTCAAATGAGTTCCTTAACTAGCCTTGCAAAAATCTTACCTTCTCACCCAGGACAAGTATTTCTTTTTCTAGGTGAGAAACTTAGCATTTTCAACAATCATAGCAAAGGGCAAAGATTGAGCCTGGGCTGGTACATTGTTTAAATTAGCTGTTCAAAACTGTCGTAACAATGTATTGTAATTTAGCCAGGGGCAATTTGACTGGGGGAGCTAGAGAGATCTTACAATAAAAGTAGAGCACAAAGAGATTGAAGAAATATGATCGCTCAGAGACCTTTTTTTCATAAGGGCATGCAGTTCATCAAGGAAGGTTGGGACCCTCCACATCAGGGCTATTAAATGTTCATTAGGGTATGTCTGCACTGGCAGAGTTACATTGCCAGCAGCTACAGCACCGCTCAGAAAGCTCTGAAGGGAAACCGCTGTTGTGTGTTCACGCTTGCAGCATTTGCAGCGATATTTGGAGCAGTGACTTCTGGGCAGCTATCCCATAGAGTATCTCCTCCTCTTCTGGCACTAAGAGGGGGGCATCCTGGGTCCTGTCCCAATGCCCCATGATGCATTGCTTCGCATCCTAGCAATCCCTGTGCGTCTGTACGCATTTGGCACCATCTTCCAATGGTCTATGAACTGCGTGCTCTGCCTCTTCGGTCTGCAGGAATGGATCCCGCACCGTTGACCAATATGCTGCTCGCTCTTACTAACACGTCACGAGTGGCAGTGGAGTTATTCTTTAAACTACAAAGGCAAGAGGAGTTCAACATTGATCTCCACACGCGTAGTAGCTACAACACGAGATTGCTTGTGGCATTCACGGAGATGCTGACCACAGCGAAACACCGCTTTTGGGCTCAGGAAACAAGCACTGAGTGGTGGGGTCACATCGTCATGCATGTGTAGGGTGACAAGCAGTGACTGCAGAACTTTCGGATGAGGAAAGCCACACTCATGGGACTGCGTGATGAGCTTGCCTCAGCCCTGCAGCGCAAGGACACAAGAATGAGAGCTGCCCTGTCACTGGAGAAGAATGTGGCGATTGCACTGTGGAAGTTGGGTACTCCAGACTGCTACTGATTGGTCGCTAACCAGTTCAGAGTGGGAAAGTCAACCACTGGACTCGTGCTGACTGAAGCATGCAGGGCCATTAATCGGATCCTGCTCTGAAAGTCCGTGACTCTGGGCAACGTGCGTGATGTTGTGGATGGCTTTGCACAAGTGGGCTTCCCTAATTGCGGACTGAAGATAGATTGCATGCATATTCCAATTCTAGCACCAGACCACCTAGCCACTGAGTACATTAATCGTAAGGGGTATTTCTCCATGGTTCTTCAGTTGCTTGTGAACCACCATGGGCGTTTCACAGATATTAACGCAGGCTGGTCTGGAAAGGTGCATGACGCACGCATCTTTCAGAACGCTGGCTTGTTCAGGAATCTGCAAGCAAAGACTGTCTTCATGAACCAGAAGATTACCGTAAAGGAAGTCAAAATGCCCACTGTAATCCTGGGAGACCCTGCCTATCCCTTAATGCTATGGCTTATGAAGCCATACACGAGACACCTTGATAGCAGCAAGGAATGGTTCAACAACAGGCTGAGCAAGTGCAGAATGACTCTGCTGAGGAGTGTGCTTTTGGCCATTTAAAGGCCCGCTGGCACTACCTATATGTGAGGCTGGATCTGGCCGATGACAATATTCCTACGCCTATAACCACATGCTGTATGCTCCACAATATTTGTGAAGAGAAGGGTGAAAGCTTCACTCAGGGCTGGACCACTGAGGCTCAGAACCTGAAGGCTGAATTTGAACAACCAGAGACCAGGGTTACTAGAGGGGCACAGTGCAGGGTCATAAGGATCAGAGATGCCTTGAGGCAGCAATTTGAAGCTGAAATACACTAATATCTGTTGCTATGCTCGGGAGTGCAGTGCTTGTAATGCTAGGAGGTGACTGATTGGTGCAGATGCACTATGAAGGTTTAAGAAAACTGCATGTTGCTTTGCAGGGCTCTGTTTGTTTTCAGTTACTGGATAAAGATTGCTTTCAAACCAAAACAATTATTTTATTTAAAAACAACAACGTGGGGGGGGGGGAGACAAAAAAAACCACATCAGCACTGTGGGGGATGGAGGAAGGGAGGGTCCCAGCAGGAGATGGGGTCCCGGTACAGTTAAAGATTTGTATATATCCAGGTATCACATGCAACCTTGTCCTTTGGAGTACAGTGCAGCGGGCAGAGGGATGGGTGTTGAGTGCAGTGAGTACTGAGAGTCCGCAGGGTTAGACTGTGATGGGGCAGGATTAGAAAGCAGCAGGTACAGACTGGAGCCAGGAGGTTGAAAAATGTGTTGGCAGTGTCTGGGGGCACATGGGAAAGAGTTTTGCGACAGCGGCTGCAGGGGAGGGTGGGCGTGGAGCTGTTTGGTTTGTAGTGCTAGTAGCGCCTTGAGCATGTCTGCTGGCGCTCCGTAACATTTAAGAGCAGCTTCGTTCTGGTGCGTCGCATTCTCCTTTTGGTCCCTCATCTCGCTGTCCCACCACTCCTTCAGTTCTTGTTTTTCAGCTTTGGAGTGCATCATGACATCACGCAGAAAGTCCTCTTTAGTTCTTTGTGGTCGCTTTCTAATTCTGCGCAGCCATTCAGCTGGCAATAACAAAGAGGGAGGTTGGGCTCCCATGCTCATATCTATCAAGCCAAAATACAACGTTTTACAGAAGCAGTATTGCTTGCAACACACAGACAACTGCTTCAGTGATTTAAAACACAGCCACTTTTCACATACCTGTCACTAACTGGCTGACCCCAGGAAAGCACACACAAGCCACAAGACCCCCAAAAATGGTGAGTAACCACAGGTGCAGGGGAAATCAGTGTTCCAGGACTGTACTGTACACATAAGAACGGCCGTATCGGGTCAGACCAAAGGTCCATCTAGCCCAGTATCCTGTCTACCAACAGTGGCAATGCCAGGTGCCCCAGAGGGAGTGAACCTAACAGGCAATGATCAAGTGATCTCTCTCCTGCCATCCATCTCCATCCTCTGACAAACAGAGGCTAGGAACACCATTCCTTACCCATCCTGGCCACACCACCTCATGAGACTCTAATACACCCCGATATACTCCACCTCCCTGCGTTTGTACTAAACCATGAGCGTCTTATAGTCAAATCTCTTGCATCTATCCCATAAATGACCGAGAACTCCATTCTAACGCGTACTAGCGGGAGGACAAGATATATCGCATTCATACGCATCCGTATGCTCCTTCGCATCCGGGCGCTCATCTGGTGGACCATTTCTATGGCGGATGACTCATGACATTATCCTTTTTGGTGGATTACTCTGTCTTCGCAATGAATTTCACAAACCTGACAGGCCCCTCTGAACAATTAAGTCTTCCTCCATCTATCTACATTCTTTCGTGATCTTGCGCAAGATCTTCACACCGCTCTTGGTATCTACTGCGCATCTAACCTAGCACAATCACTTAGAGATAAGTGCACGTAAAGATCACTGTATCCACACGTGATTGCGGGGAGTCGACAATAGTTTAGGGAGAGTTAGAAGTGTAAAGAATAGAGGTCTATCCATAGAGTACAGAGAACCTATGACATCGAATAATGCATTATATATAACAGTGAATGGAAACATCTGTCTATGTTCACACATCACCATGCATTATTTGGCTTTGACTGTAATACTCTGCACCCTTCCATCAACATATGTCCCTGGTAGGTAGCCCTCAGAGTTGATTGCATTCACTCTCCTCCATTAGGTTCTCAGTTTCTGTTGCCAGGTGCCCCAGAGGGAGTGAACCTAACAGGCAATGATCAAGTGATCTCTCTCCTGCCATCCATCTCCATCCTCTGACAAACAGAGGCTAGGAACACCATTCCTTACCCATCCTGGCTAATAGCCATTTATGGACTTAACCACCCTGAATATATCCAGTTCCCTTTTAAACACTGTTATAGTCCAGCCTTCACAACCTCCTCAGGTAAGAAGTTCCACAAGTTGACTGTGCGCTGCGTGAAGAACTTCCTTGTATTTGTTTTAAACCTGCTGCCTATTAATTTCATTTGGTGATCCCTAATTCCTGTATTATGGGAATAAGTAAATAACTTTTCCTTATCCACTTTCTCCACATCACTCATTATTTTATATACCTCTATCATATCCCCCCTTAGTCTCCTCTACACTGGGCATGTGGCTCGTGGGGAGAACCTAGCACTGTAGGTGGGGGCCTTATAATCATTACTGTCCCCATGTTTTCCACAGGTTGTGTTCATTATGGAAGATTGCTGCTGAGGGTGAGCAGGGAATCAAGGGAGGGTCTTCTCCAAGACTGTGGCTTCCACCCTAGCCCTTATGTGGCTTGCATGTGTGCAGCAATGGTGTGTCCCCCCACGCGACAACAGCGTGGTGTGGGAAGTAACCCTTAATGGGGCAAGAAACAAAGCAGCTCTGCCAAAGAACCTGGGGCAGCGGATTGCCCAGTATCTCCATGAAAGTTTCATGGAGATCTGACGCAGATTCCCATGAAGTGAGGGAGTCAACCAACACCCTGTTCTGCTGCTCAGACTAGACATGTGATGGTACATGCATCATACCGACAGACACAAGCCTACTTTCTGCAACCCTCCTGCCCCCAACAACTTGCTTCAGCGATTCCCAAAATCAAAGCCACTTACCAGGGGCTTCCTCTCCTGTTTTGCGCTTCGCCAAGCTCCAGCAGCTGTGACCGGCTAGCCTCCTCCAAAGTAGAGAAGAGCTCCTGGCTGCATGCATCTCTGACATCTGAGTCGCCCTCTGCCTCTGGGTCCCCTTCCTTGTCCAAGATGTCCTCCTCCTGGCTCAGTCCACTCACGACTTGCACGCGAGCCACTGAAGTATCCATGGTGGCCTTTGTGGTGGAGGTGAGGTCACCACCAAGTACCGTGTCCAGCTCTTTGTAGACCCTGCAACGCGTGGGCACAACACAGGAACAGTGGTTTGCCTCCTGCGCCTTGTGGTAGGGATTCCGCAGCTCCTTCACACTGACCCTGCACTGCAGTGTGTCCTGGTCATGGCCCCTTTTTGTCACGCATCATCAAATCTGTCCGTAGGCATCATCATTCCTATAGCTGGGACTGGACAGCCTCTTCTCCCCAAATGCTGATGAGATCCAGCTGCTCTCCACTGCTCCAAGCAGGGGATCGCCTGGTGTGTAGAGCTGGTATGGTCACCTGGAAAGATGGGCTGAGACCACTGCACGCGTCACCGAGCAAACAGGAAGGGGACTTTCAAAATTCCAAAGGAATTTAAGGGGTGGGGACAACAGTTGGTCACCTGAGGGCAAGGCTGTAGAGTTCAAACTGATGATCAGAGGGGTGAGAACAGGCATTGTGGGTACCTGCCAGAGGCCAATCACAGCGCTGTAATCGACCCGGGTGTCTACACTAGCACTGCAGCACTGTAGCCCCGGAGCAGAAAGCTGTACGCCTCTCATCAGGGTGGGTTTTTTACAGCGCTGCAATTGTGCAGTTTCTGTACACTAAGTGGCTTGGCAGTGTGTACACCTCTGCTTTACCGCGCAGAAACTTGCCAATGTAGACAAGGCCTTAGAGTGAGATCTCCAATGGCTCTCTCGTGGTAAAGAGCCATCTTGTCATGGGTCATTGCTTTAATTTGTACACACTATTTGATAGAGGAATGCCCGCAGCTATCTCAGCTATGAAATTATATATTAAAATGATAAAAGGAAAACAGAAAAAATATATTGGAATTGAGCATTCCCAGTCCTCATTCATATAATCTGACTAACAGCCCAATGATGAACCAACAACATGAGACAGATCTAAACAAGCTAGCAGATGGAGGATAAACTCAGCAGAATTTTCTCTGATGCTTTTTTTTTTTTTTAAAGACTTCAAATGTGACATTTAATAATTTGACTATAAATGGAAAGCTATGGTGTGTAAACTGCTTATGTACAACAGAGTAACATCTGAACACAATGGAAGTGCAACGAGTAGAAGAGGACTGCACCCCAATGGTTTTTAGGGTACAGTTATTTTCATCCACAACCAAGCTCCTCTCAAAAACAAGATCTGAGATTAGAACAGCTTTAGAACAAACTGAAAGCAGCCCAAGCACAAACTGAACAATCACAACCCAGTTTATTCTGTCTATGGAAACTCAGTCAAGGATTCTAAGAAGTGAAAGTTACTCATCTTGCAGTAACTGAAGTTCTTCGAGATGTGTCCCCCTGTGAGTGCTCCACTCTAGGTGACGGTGTGTTCCGGCGCTGCCAGTCGGAGTTTTCAGTAGCAGTGCCTGGTCAAGACGCACGCACTCAGTTGGTATCTCCCATCTCGTTGGAATCTTCCTGAGTGCGTGCACCTCGCACCCTCCTCAGTTCCTTCTCTACCATGGAGAATCATACTAGTACTCCGAAGTAGACGGGAGGAGGGCAGGGAGTGGAGCACCCACAAGGGGACACATCTCAAAGAACTTCAGTTGCTGCAAGGTGAGTAACCTTCTCTTCTTCTTCAAGTGCTATCCCTGTGGATGCTCTACTCTAGGTGAATGTGTAGCAGTACCCACTATGGTTGGCGGGACTTTGGAGATGCAGCAGTGAGTACTGTAGATAGTACTGTATGGCCTACTATGGTGTCTGCTGTGGTGTCTTGTGTGAGGGCATTCTGTCTTGCAAACGTGCATTCAGATGACCATGGCGCCGCTTTGCAGAGGTCAGGAATGGAACGTTGTGTAGGAAGGCAACAGATGTAGACATGGCTCGAGTAGAATGAGTTCTAATGCCTTCAGGCGGTTGAAGATTTTGCGCACGGTAACAAGATCTGATGCAGTCAGAGATCCACTGGATAGACGTTGTTTAGAGATAGCCGTACCTTTCGATCTTTCGGTAATGGAAACAGAGTCGTGGGGACTTATGAAATGGTTTAGTCCTGTCTAAATAAAAGGCGATTGCTCGCCCGACGTCGAGAGTAAGCAAGGTGGCCTCTTGTGAGGTTTGGGATAGGAAGTAGGTAAGTATATAGGTTAGTTGAGGTGGAAGGTAGATACCAACTTAGGAAGAAATTTAGGATGTGATCTCAAAGTGACTTTGTCTTTGGAGAAGATTGTGTAGGGAGGGTGGGCCACCAGAGTGCTTTATTTCACCAACTCTCCTTGCCGATGTTATGGCAACTAAGAAAGCCACCTTCATGGACATATGGAGATGAAAAGAGGTAGCCAAGGGCTCAAATGGAGGTTTCATGAGAGCGTGAAGAACGAGGTTAAGATTCCATTTAACCACCGCTGGGTAAATTTCAGGGTAGAGATTTTGCAGGCCTGTGAGAAAGCGTTTTATGGTGGGGGTGGATAAAGAGTGAATAACCCTCTAATAGGTCATGGAAGGTGGTAAGTGACACCAGGTGCACTTTGATGGAGCTGAGCAAAAGTCTGTCCTGTTTTAGTTTGAGGAGATAGTCTAGAATGTTAGGGAGGATCACGTTATTGGGTGCCAAGTGATTACATGAGCACCAGAGGGCGAAACGCTTCCACTTCTGCAGGTAGGTTTTACGAGTGTTGTCTTTCCTACTGTGCAGGAGGACGTATTAGACATGCTCAGAACAGGCTAGTTCATGTGTTTGGAATCATAAAGAAACCAGGCTGTGAGGTGGAGCTTTTGGAGCTGGGGGTGAAGAACCCGTCCATTGTCCTGGGAAAGGAGATCTGGCCTGTTGGGGAGAGCCCGTGGGTGACAGGAGGACATGCGGAGTAGATAGGGATACCACGTCTGTCTTGGCCAAGCCAGGGCAATAAGGATGACCTCGGCTTTGTTATCCGCAATCTTCTGAAGAACCCTGTGTAATAGAGGGATTGGTGGGAAGGCGTACAGCAGGGAGTTGTTCCATGGGATGAGGAATGCGTCTCCTAGGGATGCAGTCCCGAGTCCCGCTCTGGAGCAAAATGGGACATTTTCAATTCTGGGTCGTGGCAAAGAGATCTATTGACGGGGTGCCTCAGAGGGAAAAGAGCTGTTGGAGTATTGTGGGGTGCAGTTCCCATCTGTGTTCTGTCAAGAAGTGCCTGCTGAGTGCATCGGCAGTAGTGTTGTGGCAGTCTGGTAGGTAGGAAGCGATTATTTGTATTCGATGTTGTATGCACCAATTCTATAGTCGGATGGCTTCCATGCAAAGGGAATGTGATCAGGCTCCCCCTTGTTGGTTTATGTAGTACATGCATGCTACGTTGTCTGTTAAGACCCAAAGAGATTTGTTCTTTATGAGGGGAAGAAAGTGAAGGCACGCTCGCCTCACTGCTCTGAGCTCTAAGAGATTTATGTGTAGGTGTCTCTCTGATGCGGACCACCGGCTTTGTGCCCTGTGCCGCCCTAGGTGCGCTCCCCAACCAATTAGGGAAGCGTCCGTGGCGAGCATGAGCGTTGGGGATCGTTGCTGGAAGGAAACCCCTGTGCACAGGTTTTCTGGACTTGTCCACCATTGTAGGGAAGTTAACACATTGGAAGGAGGAGTCAGCAGCATCCCTAAGGTGTGTCTGTTGGGTTTGAAACTGGAGTTGAGCCAGCCCTGGAGACATCTCATATGCAGCCTGGCATGCTGAACCACGAAGGCGGTGGGTGCCATGTGGCCGAGGAGCGGCAGGCAGATTCTTGCTTGCGTCCTGGGACGAATAGACAGCATGAGTTTGAGCTGTGTGGTAGCGAGGAATCTGTGATAGGAGCGAGGCCCTGCTCTGGACTGAGTCGAGATGAGCGCCGATGAACTCGCTCTGTTGTGTAGGTGTCAGGGTGGACTTTTGGATGTTTATTTGGAGGCCTAGGCTGTGAAAGAGGGAGATGGTGAAACTGGTAGCTTGGATTGTCTCGCCATAGGAGTTGTCCTTGATGAGGCAATCATCCAGGAAGGGGAACAGTGTGATCCCATGTTTGCGGAGGTGAGCCACGACCACGGCTAGAGTCTTGGAAAAAACTCTCAGCACTGTGAAGAGTCCAAAAGGAAGAACTCTGTATTGAAAATGGTCGTGACCGATTGTGAATCATAGGAAGTGTCTGTGAACTCGATGAATTGATATGTGCAAGTAAGCATCCTATAGGTCGAGGGCCATGAGCCAGTCCCCTTGATCCAGTGCAGGTATTATTGTGCCCACTGTGACCATTTTGAATCTTTGTATCTTCACGAATTTGTTCGGTCGGAGTAGATCTAGTATAGGCCTCCATGCTCCGGTCTTTTTCCGAGTCAGAAAGTAATGGGAGTAGAAACCTTTCCCTTGCTGTTGCGTCAGCACAGGTTCCACTGCACCCAGTTGTAGAATGTGCGCCACTTCTGTGCAAAGTAAGTGGTCGCAAGAAGGATCCCTGAAGAGGGACGGGGAAGGGTAGGAAGGTAGGATATAAAAGGGATGGAGTAACTGGACTGAACTATTTTGGAGGACCCAGAGATCCCGTGTAATCCACTGCTAGGCATACTGGAAATTCTGGAGGTGGTGGCCAAATGGGCAAGTAAGAGGTGGAATCAAGGGGTGGTTGTGCAGACCCTCGACCAACGTTTCAAAACTGTTGTTTATTCCCCAATGGACGGAAGGTGGTGGCTTGATTTTGATTTTGTCTGCGCTTGGGGGATCTAGTATGATTCCTAGTTATGTCGTACGGTCTGGGTTGAGGACAACAGTACTGTTGTATGCATGGTCTTGTGGTAGGGTTGGTATCATCTCCTGGGAAGAGATGGGTGAATGCCCAGGGTGCGCAGTGTCGCTCTAGAATCTTTCATGGTGTGAAAGAGTTCAGTTTTTTTGGAGACAAGTTTGTCCTTATCAAAGGGGAGATCCTCCACTTTGGTTTGCAGTTCTTTGGGGATGCCGGATGCAGAAAGCCATGAAGATCTGTGCATAACCACAGCAGTTGCACGGGCTACTGTGTCTGCTGTGCCTAGAGATGCCAGTCAGGATTGATTTGAAGTCTGCTCTCCTATCCTCTGGAATGCAGGAGGCAAATTCAAAAAGTTTATTGTAATCATCAAAGTCGTAACTGGTGAGGAGAGCAGAATAGTTTGCAATTCTGAATTGTGGCGTGGAGGACGTATAAACCTTGCGGCCTAAGATGTCAAGACATTTAAGGTTCTTGTCTTGCGGGGTAGGTCAATATTGTGACTGTTTCGTCCTCTGTGCGACTGCATCCATGACAAGATGAGTGGATGAGAAAATAGGTGGTGGTGGATGAGAAAATAGCAAGTCAGTGTCCTTAGCAGAGACATAGTGTTTATGTTCGGCCTTTTGCAAGTTGGTACTAAAGAAGCTGGGGTTTGCCAGAGTGTGTCAGCTGGCTCTGAAAGCGCTTCATTTATAGGAAGCACAATTTTTGAGGGCGCAGACAGTTGAAGGATTCTGAGGAGTCTATGTTGCGTCTCCTGAACCTCTTCTAAGGGGTATCTTGACTGAGTGCCACCCTCCTGAAAAGTTCTTGAAATTGTTTACAGTCATTCATGGTCTGTGGAGGGCTCCATAGGGCTGATGGAGAGTTAGGGTCGGTGAGTCAGGATACAGTGCATAACTTGCATACTCAGGAGGGGCCCCAGGCATCCTAGAAGTGGATGGAGCAGAAGATTAAGGCACAGAAGGAGGATGATTGGTAGGAAGATGTGGCCAAGGGTACCACTGAGGTCAAGGCATAGGGTAGGAAAATCCAGGTGCCGCCCACAGGGGCGCAAAGTAGGGAAATTGAGGCTGCTGACCTTGAGCCATGACCTGAGGTGGGAGAGATGCCTGTGGTGGAGAGAAATCTGCTTGCCGTTGTAAATCGAGTTCACTGTCAGTGAAAGCCAGTTCAGGTGGAGAGAATGGTGATTCAAAAAATGAGCCCTGTGTATCTAGGAGCAGAGAGTGAGACTCAGGTGGCACTGGAAGGTCACACTGAGTGAGAAACTGTTGCTCCTGCTCCCCGGGCTGAGCTGAGCCTGCTCTAGCTCATTAGCAGGAGAAAATGGAAGTAACAGTAGTGCTACAGACTGCTTGGAGGTGCCCTGCAGGGGGTCTGCTGCTGGTGCCCCAGTGGAAGATAGGCTCAGTGCTGACCACCTTCTCGGTGCCGAGGAGGAGCGCACTGTCAGCACCGCGGCCGTTTGCAGTGCCGAGGGGACCAGAGCCACAAGGACCTTCCCAGCACGGGAAGTCGGGTCCCTGCCTCCGCACTCTGTCGGAGTCGTGGTTGAGGCATTAGAAAAAGCTGAGGCACCTGCCTTTGGCGCTGTCAGCACAGAGGGTAGGGATCTCGTGGGAGACCCCCTACCCTTGTTAAAGTCTCTCCTGTGAGACTGTTCTGCTTCTTGCCTCTGCTCCAGGGAGGGTGAAGCAATGCTCCCAACTGGTTCAGATCTGGCCAGGGAATGGGTTTAACTTTCCCCATCTCCGAAAGTGGCTTTAAGGATTTTTCCACCATCAGCATTTGGAGCCGCAGGTCCCTGTCGCGATGAACTCTTGACTTGAGGCTCGTGCAATGGAGGCACTTTGCGGGGATGTGAGTGCCCATCTGTCCGTGGCATGGAGTCCTGACAGGAAATGCAACTTTTGAATCCTGAAGCTTCTGGCATTATGAATTACAAATGGCAAGGGAGAGTGTCTCAACTAAGTAACTAATTACGTGACTACACTAAAGAAAGGGAAACAACTGGGATGTAACTAATAATTATTTCTATGTTCTTTGTTACTGTTTCCGATAGAGACCAGGGAAGAAAAGGCAGCACTGCCCCGAGTCCCGTCTTCAGCTGAGAAGGAACTGAGGAAGATTCCAACAAGATGAGAGATAAAAACTGAGCGTGTGCGTCCCGACCAGGCACTGCTACCGAAAATCTCTGATCAATGGCACCAGGACGCACCGTCACCTAGAGTGGAGCACCCACAGGGACAGCACTCGAAGAAGAACAATGTCTTCATTGCAGGCAGATGAAATGCATTTTCACCAGAGTTATGTTTACTTTTGTAGTTGCAGTGAGAAATGGCAAGTTTCCCAACATATCTTTTTTTACCCTGACATCTATAGTAATCAGGCTAATAAAAGTAACCTTGTATCTAGATGATCTAGCCCAGGGGTGGGCAAACTTTTTGGCCTGAGGGCCACGTCTGGGTATGAAAATTGTATGGCAGGCCATGAATGCTTACGAAATTGGGGGCTGGGGTGGGGCAAGGAAAGAGGAATTCACGGGGCGGGAGGGGGCTCAACTGGAAGAGGTGTGGCCTCTATCAGAAGAAGTGGGGCCTTTAAATCCCAGGGCTTTTAAATCAGGATTTAAAGGGCTCAGGGATTCAGCTGAAGCTAGGAGTCGGGCCCTTTAAA